>NW_019155901.1:0-4406 GCF_002288905.1 Enhydra lutris kenyoni | reverse complement strand
CCGCGGTCTATCTTCCCGTCACTTTGGATTCACTTCTCCGCCCGTCCTACCTTTCAGAAAGTGGTTGATTTTCTGTTTCTAGAGTTGCTGTTCTTCTTCTCTTCGATCTCCCGTTGGATTTGTAGGTGTTTGCAATCTTTAGATAAGCTATCTAGCTGATCTCCCGCTACCTGAAGTAGTCTCAGCCTGCTACTTCTCCGCCATCTTGACTCCTCCCCCCCAGATGCTACATTTTTGATGCATTTTTAAAAATGAAAGAATGGAGGAATGGTTGTTACAGTGAATCTGGTTACATATTGGAAAGTTATTCAAAACCTCAGATTTCCTCACAAGAAGTGAGACTGTTTTCCTCAGTTTTCCCTCTGTGATTACCTTGTTGTTAATATTAATCTGTCATTTGTTTTCCTTTTTTAATAAAGAAAAATTGTTAAGTGTGTTAGGAATGATGGTATTGGAATAACTGAAGCGTCTACCATGTCTCCTGCACAAAAAGACAGTTTAACAAGCAAGTGCAGCTGCAATCCAGTTCTTTAAAGAATGATGATCGCTGTTCCTAATTAGGTCTCTCTTTAATGAAAATGTAAAGAAGTAAGAAAAGCCTTCTAGAATTAATGCCACTATTTTGATAGCCTGTTATTTTGTTCAATTGAGTGCTTATGCGAGAAAATATCCAGTGTTCTCAAGTGATTACAATTGCTTTGGACTCTCAAAAGCAAAGCAAAGCAAAGAAAAACAAAACCAAACTTCCTCACATGGGGAAAGGTGAAGGTAGCTTATAAAATAATTTGGACATTTTGAAATGATATCTGACTGCTGTAAATATACCTAGTATCCTGTTCTTCCATTTTCATACATTCATCATGCAGATATAATAACTTGTTAAGAGTGTTTTTTTCCACGTAACCTTTAAGACCCACGAAGGCAGCAGTCATGTCTGTCTTGTTGACTGTTTTGTTTACCACAGCCTGGACAGGAAGCACTTTGTGGTCATTCAGTATACTCATTTTGAATTAAATTGTTCTGAATGCTTATAACTTCTTGTATTGCTATCTCTGATGACCCAGAAAAAGAAGAAAACTCAGAAACCCAAAACTAAGATTGATATCCCACCGACTGCCAGAGACAGGGAGAAATTTAAAATAACAAATTAGGCAGATTAGGACAAACGTACCCAGGCTTTAACGTCTTATATAAGCAAACTGTAGCTGTAAGTTCAGTGTCTGTGCCTAGCAAAGAACAAGAAGTCATCTGTTACTGCCATGGTTTGTGCTTTTATCTCTCTCTGTCTTTTCACTGGGTGATTCGCCCCAGAAAGCAACATGACACAAAGATATTGATTGGGGTACATTATGTCCTCAAGATAATGTCCCCACAGCTCAAGTCACTGAAGGTGGGGAGAAGATGTTCACACTAGCTCAGGCTATGCATTGTTTCATACACAATTCAGTATTTGTTATTCATCAGCTCAGCAGATCCAAAGGCCAGCTGGCAAGAATAGAAGATTGTCCAGCTCAGCACCTCAGAGTGGAACCTGAAATAGGACTGTTTGTGCCCGTTAACATGTGCAGTGTGATTTGTGATAGACTTCAGATCACCTGGGCAAAAGTGGAGAAAGGACATGAGCACCTTATATACTCTGTCCACTGTCCTCAGTCCACAAGGATTCTGTACAGCTTATTCAGTTCTCAGAATAGCCCTATGAAGCAGCCAAGACAAACACTGCCATCCCATTTTTAAGATGGAGAAATCAAATTTACAGAACTCTCACAAACAATAATAGCAAAAGACAGGAAGCATCATGTTTCATGAAGACAAGGTCAGGAGAAGTTCTGGACAATCTGATGGACAACCTAATGAACCAATTGTTGCCTGCTCTAAAATCATCATGTTACTCATAAAGCAACTATATCGCTTAGAAACATTTCCTAGAATGCCAATATTCTATCTACTTAGGAAGTTTTAATAAGACTACGTGGAGGCTACAGATAAACACATAGCATTGAAGGTTCGTTTGGGTCAGACAGAGAGAACAAAGTTCAGTGTGTGAAATACTGCCAGAATTTTCGGTACCACAATAGCAAAAGGAATACTGAAAAAATTTGCAAGAATACTGGAAATTTGCAAGAAGTAATTGGCCCTTAATATTATTTTAAATTCTATTTAATAAAGAAAAACATTTATAGAACTAGTAAATTAGAAAATGCAGGCAAATATGGCTGATTATTGTTCTCACATATATTAATGATAACATCAATATATTGGCTATTGTGAACAAGATCAAATAGAGCATTCTAAGATAACTGATCTTTCATAGATATTTTTCAAATATGAGGTTATAACTGGTGAGCATAATTAAACATAAAAACGACTGGAAGATGTGGTCCATATACACTATGGAGTATTATGCCTCCATCAGAAAGGATGAATACCCAACTTTTGTAGCAACATGGACGGGACTGGAAGAGATTATGCTGAGTGAAATAAGTCAAGCAGAGAGAGTCAATTATCATATGGTTTCACTTATTTGTGGAGCATAACAAATAGCATGGAGGACATGGGGAGTTAGAGAGGAGAAGGGAGTTGGGGGAAATTGGAAGGGGAGGTGAACCATGAGAGACTATGGACTCTGAAAAACAATCTGAGGGGTTTGAAGCGGCGGTGGGTGGGAGGTTGGGGGAACCAGGTGGTGGGTATTAGAGAGGACACGGATTGCATGGAGCACTGGGTGTGGTGCAAAAATAATGAATACTGTTATGCTGAAAATAAATTAAAAAAGAAAAAAAATATGGTAAGGAAAAAAACAAACAAACAAACAAAAAAAAACCAACTGGAAACTTCAGACACTCCACAATATATTTGACCTAATATATTTGAGCTAAGATATAAGATACAGTACTCTGTTTTTTTTTTTAAAGATTTTATTTATTTATTTGACAGAGAGAGATCACAAGCAGGCAGAGAGGCAGGTAGAGAGAGAGGAGGAAGCAGGCTCCCTGCTGAGCAGAGAGCCTGATGCGGGGCTCGATACCAGGACCCGGAGATCATGACCTGAGCCGAAGGCAGCGGCTTAACCCACTGAGCCACCCAGGCGCCCCATAGTACTCTGTTTTTTGATAAGCTCTATAATACAGAACTTTTTCTTAATGCCACTCTACCAAAATAATTATAATAGCTTCAAGAATTAATATGTGCTAGGCATTGTTTTAGGTGCTTTACCAATATTAACTCATTTAACCTTCACACCTACACTTGGTTCTATTACAATTTTCAATTTTCACATGAGAATTTTAAAAAGAGTAATGAACTTGCCAAAGCTTATGCAGCTAGTTAGCATAGGAACCAGAATATCAATTCAGACACCCTAAATCCCAAATTCTATACGCGCAGTCATGACATTCTGGTGTCCTAAATTAAGATTTTATGCAATTAAGGACAGTATGTGGCCCTCTAGTAAAGCAAAGGTACGTGGAGATTGTAAGATAAATCAGAAATGTAATAGGTCTTCCTATTAGAGTTACTACCTACTTTAAAAAAAATTGTATCTGATATTTTTTCAGCATTGCATATGTCTAGATATATCTCATATAGCAACTGGTTTATTTCAGGTATAATGAGAATAATTTGGATAACACCATTCATTGTCTTATCTCCACAAATATAATGACTTTCTGGGATCTTTGGGTTCTTTAATATCAAGCGTATCTTCAAATCATCAAAAACAGTTGACCTTGAATATCATGAGTTTGAACTGCTTGGGTCCACTTAAAGGCAGCTCTTTTGTTTGTTTTTGGATAAATACAGTACAGTACTGGAAATATATTTTCTCTTCCTTGTGATTTTCTTCATATTTTATTTTCTCCAACTTTCTTTACTGTAAAAATAATATATAATCCATGTAACATACAAAATGTCTTGATTGACTTTATGTTATCAATAAGGCTTCTGGTCAATCCACTATATTAGTAATTAAGTTTTGGGGGAGGCAAAAATTATACATGGATTTGTTTGACTTGTGAAGGATTGGCACTCCTAACCCCTGTTTTGTTCAAGAGTCATCTGTAGTTAAATTGAAGAAAGGCAGGCCTAGAGTAGTAAATAGTATGGAGCAATTACGGTCAGTAATGGTCTATAAAATTACTTCTCTCTCACTGCATACAAATGGCAACTCCTAGAAACAGACCCTGCTCTCAGATCTTACTGCAGAAATTTAAACATTATTCAATTTACATTTTTGAAAATTAATTTGGACAGAAGACTGTGAGAGAACAACCACCACCAAAATATTCCCAAACTGATGCACAGGTTTTCTTTTTCTTTTTTTTTTTTTTTAATCTCAAATGCAGTTTCTCCGAGTTTTGAAGCTTTATTCTGTCTACAAATTTAAACTATGTGTGATTTTTTTTTTT
>NW_019155900.1:0-4406 GCF_002288905.1 Enhydra lutris kenyoni | reverse complement strand
ACTGTGCTTTGATTCAGGTTCCCCCATAGGCAGGGATTTGCGCTACCTTCTGGCGTCAGATACCTGCATACCCAGGTTCGCAGGAGATGACAGGCTCTGACCAAGACAGAGCCCACCTGCAGGATATGGGTCGCGCTATGTGACTGGCTGACAGGAGGCCGGGGCTCGGGCTGTGTCAGACAGAGCATCAGTTCACAGGGCGACCTAATATATCTGTGTGCCCTTGAGGGCCATGCTGCTGGACCCTCATCTGGGGGTTCTGGGCAGATCCGTAGGGCAATACTTCCTTCCGGTGGGCAGGCAGAAGGCAGCTTTGTTTTTCCAGAATTCCCAATATGGATGGCCTGCTGGCAAGGTGTGTGAGGATGGAAGTCTGAAAACAAAGCTATGCTTATGTTCAGTGCCGAGGCCATAAAAGTTCCAATGTGCAGCGTCTGTTTCGAGATCTCAAGCACCTGAGGACATTCGAGTGTGAGATGTCTGCTCACGCTGGAATTTGTATCCATGATGGCCAACGAATGCTCGTGTGGCCTCAAGAATCCTTGGCGGCTTTCCGAAGCTGGAACGTGTGAGCTGCACCAAACAGCAAGGTGTCCTTCAGCGGGAAAGGGGAAGTCCAGTTAGAGGGATCCAGGGTCCCCATATAGAAAGATTCGATAGCAGAGCTCTCCGAATGAATGCCTAGAAACTCCACCTCTGTTATCACTGAAGCCTAGGAACAGGGCAGCTTTGATCCAGTGGCTCTGCTTCGCAGTTCCAAGGGATCTGAGTTGACGGAGGTTCTCAGTCTGACGGGTCACAATGCTGCTTGTTGTCAAGGGAGACCTTCGAATGTGGCGGTAGTTCTGGGGCCATGCAAGAAGCTCCTAGCTTGTGGGGGGGACCCCGTTCCCAAGAGCAAAGTTTCCTATCGGGACAAGAGGGTTTCTTCTGTATGGCTCAGGGACCACACGTTGGGCCATATGTTGGTTTTCCAGAACAGGCCGGAGGGACAGAGGCCTGAAAACCTAAGGTAAGTTTTGGATGAGGTCCTACGGGCATATCAGGTTGAATCTTCGGACTCAGGCCCATTGACGTGCGTGTCTTCCTGGAGGTAGGTGCTGACGGTGTCTCATACTGCGCCTTTTTTCCAACGGCCTATGAAATTGGGGTGGGCTCAGGTGCCTTGCAGGTGTCTCCCATTCTGGATGGTTTGGGCAACTGAGAAGGGTAGAGTTTCCTAGGGAGTACAGGTCCAGTGATGTGGTGTGGTTCTGGGGTTCCATCCTGGAGGGCATGTGGTCAAGGCTTTGGGAATGAAGTCTTCAGACAGCAACTCGGGGAAGAATTAGGGGCGAGGTTATGGCAGCCCGACGTGCAGACCCTGAAAGCAGCTCCTCAGGATTTGAAATTCGGGTGCCTGGGAAGCAGTAGCAGAAGCTTTTGTCTCTTGACTGTATACCTAGGATGGTCTCGGAATGGATGGGTGAGCACATGGGTCCATGGGATCTTCTCCCTTTCTGGGGATTCTGCCAGGTTCCCAAGAGTTTGGTGTTTTTCTCGGGGAAGGGAAGAGTGCTCTTTTCCATCTCTGGGGTCCTGTCCAAACAGGGATTCCAGAGACGGGTTGTGGGTCACGTGGCCTGGACAACCACACCAAGGGTTCGGATTTGGGTCTAGGGGCACAATAGGTTCTCTCTGTGGGATCCTGGTCCAGCCACGACAGGCTGTGCTTGAAAGGAGTCTCAGGCTAAGAGTCACAATGCCTGTTTGTGCCAAGTTTCCCCTCCTGAGTTGGTGTGGTCTCATGGGCCATGCAGGTGGCTCCCACTCTGAAAGTAGTACCACCGTATCAACATCCACTTTCCTGCCATGGGGAAGGAGGAGTACTCTGTTGTGCTTCAGTTAAACACAAGGGCAGGGTTTTGCAATACCTTCTGTGGTCAGAAACCTGCATACCCAGGTGGATGGAAATAACGGGCTCGGGCCTAGGCAGTTCCCATCTGCAAGATATGGGTCCCGCTATCTGGCTGGCCGACAGGAGATTCGGTCTCGGGCTGTGTTACACAGAGCTTTAGTTCACAGGGCGACCTATGATATCAGGGTGCCCTTGAGGGCCGTGTGGTTGGACGCTCATTGGGGGTTTTGGGCAGACCAGTAGGACATTTCTTCTTTCTGTTGGCCAGGTAGAAGGCAGCTTTGTGACTCCAGAATTCCCAAGGTGGAGGGCCTGCTGGCAACGCTTGTGAGGATCGAAATCTGAAAACACAAGCTATGGTTATGTTCAGTGCCGAGGGCATGACAGTTCCAATGGGCAGCAGCTGTTTCAAGATCTCCAGCACCTGAGGATGGGCGAGGGTGAGATGTCTGCTCACACTGGAATTTGTATCTATGATGGCCAACGAATGCTCGGTTGGCCTCAAGAAGCGTTGGAGGCTTATCCAAGGTGGAGATTGTGAGCTGCTCCAAACCACAAAGTCCTTCTGCGGGACAGGGGAAGTCAGCTTAGAGGTCTCCCACATGGAAAGATTCGACAGCAGAGCTCTCCGAATGGATGCCTGGAAACCCCACCTCGCGTTACCACCGCAGCCAAGGAATACGGCAGCTTTGATCCGTTGCCTCTGGTTCGAAGTTCCAAGGGATCTAAGTTGACAGAGGTTCTCAGTCTGAAGGTCACAATGCGGCTTGGTGTCCAGGGAGACCTTAGAATGTGGCTGTGGCTCTGGGGCCATGCAGGAATCTCCTAGGCTGAGGTTTGGTCCCCGTTCTCAAGAGCAAGGTTTCCTTCTCGAGACAAGAGGTATTCTATTGTATGGCTAGGGGCCACACGTTGGGCCATAAGTTGGTTTTCCAGAACAGGCCTGAGGGACAGAGGCCTGAAAACCTTAGCTAGGTATTGGATGAGGTTCTAGGGGCATGTCAGGTTCAATCTTCAGACTCAGGTCCTTTGACGTGCGTTTCCTCCTACAGGTAGGTGCTGAAGATGTGTCATTCTGACTGCGCATTTTTTCCAGATTAGCCTATGAAATTGGTGTCGGTTCAGGTGCCTTGAAGTTTCTCCCATTCTGGAAGGTTTGGGCAATGAGATGTGCAGAGTTCCCTCGGGAGAGCAGGCCCAGTGATGCTGTTTGGTTCTGGAGGTCCCATCCTGGAGGGCATGTGGTCACGGCTTTGGGAACCAAGTCTTCAGACAGCAACTCAGGGAAATTAGGAGCGAACTTATTGCAGGCCTGATCTGTAGACCCTGAAAGCAACTCCTCAGGATTTGAAAATTAGATGCCTGGGAGCAGTAGCAGAGGCTTTTCTGTCTGGACTCTATATTGAGGATGGCCTCAGAATGATAGTGTTGCTACATGGGTCCATGGGAGGTTCTACTAATCTGGGGTTTTACCCCGGGTACCAAGATTTGCTTTCTTTCTGGGGGAAGGGAAGAGTGCTGTTTTCCACGTCAGGGGTCCCGTCCAAACAAGGATTCCAGAGTGGGGTTGTGGGTCACCTGGACTGGACAACCCCACCAAGGGTTATGATTTGGGCCAAGAGGCACGAGAGGCCTGCTCTCTGGCTTCCTGGTCCAGCCCCCAACAGGGTGTGCATTAAAGGGGTGTCAGGATGAGGGACATAATGCCTCCTTGTGCCCAGCGTCCCCACCTGAGTGGGCATGGTCTCATGGTCCATGTAGTTGGCTCCCACTCTAGAAAAGTACAACCATCTCAACATCCACATTCCTGCCATGAGGAAGGAGGAGTATTCTGCTGTGATTCAGGTTCCCCAATAGGCAGGGATTTGCGCTAACTTCTGGGGTCAGATACCTGCATACCCAGGTTCGCAGGAGATGACGGGCTCTGACCAAGACAGAGCCCACCTGCAGGATATGGGTCGCGCTATGTGGCTGGCTGAAAGGAGGTCGGGGCTCGGGCTGTGTCAGACAGAGTATCAGTTCACAGTTCGGCCTATGATATCAGGGTGCCCTTGAGGGCCATGCTGCTGGACCCTCATCTGGGGATTTTGGGTAGACCCGTAGGGCATTTCTTCCTTCCGGTGGGTAGGCAGAAGGCAGCTTTGTTTTTCCAGAATTCCCAATATGAATGGCCTGCTGGCAAGGTGTGTGAGGATGGAAGTCTGAAAACAAAGCTATGCTTATGTTTCGTGCCGAGGCCATAAGAGTTGCAATGTGCACGTCTGTTTCGAGATCTCAAGCACCTGAGGACGTTCTAGTGTGAGATGTCTGCTCACGCTGGAATTTGTATCCATAATGGCCAGCGAATGCTTGTGTGGCCTCAAGAAGCCTTTGCGGCTTTCCGAAGCTGGAGCTTGTGAGCTGCTCCAAACAGCAAGGTGACCTTCAGTGGGACAGGGGAAGTCCAGTTAGAGGTCTCCAGGGTCCCCATATGGAAAGATTCGATAGCAGAGCTCTCCGAATGGATGCC
>NW_019155899.1:0-4407 GCF_002288905.1 Enhydra lutris kenyoni | reverse complement strand
TCCCAGGTGATTTTGTGAGTAATTAGTTTTGGGAACTATTGTATGGTCCATTTATAAAACAATATGGGACAGAGACAAGATGGCGGGGAAGTAGGAAGAGGCACCGTTTCAACCTGTACCCTAAAGTGAGCTGATTACCTACTAAAGAACTCTGATCACCCATGAAATCAGCCTGAGATCAGAATTATACACGTCTGGATATCTACAGGGGCAGAAGACGCCAGTGGGCAGTGTTTCTGTGTATTTGTGTTTGTCCTGATAGTATATAAATCTTATACTTGGGGTCCTTTTTGATGAGGTTCTTCTTCTTCTTTTTTTTTTTATATATATATATATATATATATATATATATATAATTTTTTTCTCTTGTCATATACTCTTTTTTTTTATTTTCAGCATAGCAGTATTCCTTGTGTTTTGAACCACACCCAGTGCTCCATGCAATCCGTGCCCTCTCTAATACCCACCGCCTGGTTCCCTAAACCTCCCATCCCCTGCCCCTTCAAACCCCTCAGATTGTTTTTCAGAGTCCATAGTCTCTCATGGTTCACCTCCCCTTTCAATTTCCCCCAACTCCTCTTATCAGTCTTTTTGTTTGTGTGTTTTTGTTTGTATACTTCATAAATCTTACCTTGGGGACCATTTGGGCTCTTTTATCTTCCCTTTCTTTCCTGTCTCTCTCTCTCCCTCTCTCTCTCTTTCTCTTTTTCTTTATATTTTCTTTTTTCTCTCGTTTGGGTGGGGAATCCTGATTGCTCAGAAGCGTTCCAGGGTGCACTTTGACTGCACCATGGTAGATACATCCAGCTACATCCATTCAGCCATCTCTCACCAAAATGACTAGGAGGAGGAATGCCCAACAGAAGAAAAATACAGAGGATGGGCCTTCTGCCACAGAGCTAACAGCTATCAACATAGACAATATGTTGGAAAGAGAATTCAGGCTAACAATTATCCAGGCAATAGCTAGGTTCGAGAAAGCCATGGAGGACCAAACAGAATTGATTAGGACAGAACTGAAAGCCATCAGGGTGATGTTCACAATGTTAGGGCAGAACTGAAAGCCACCAGGGATGAGGTTCACAATGCTCTCAATGAGTTCCAATCTAATCTAAATTCTCTCAAAGCTAGGGTAACTGAGACAGAAGATAGAATTAGTGATCTGGAGGACAAACAGATAGAGAAAAAGGATCAGGAGGAAGCCTGGAACAAACAGCTTAAAAGCCATGAAAACAGAATCAGGGAAATAAATGATGCCATGAAACGTTCCAACGTCAGGCTTATTGGATTCCCTGAGGGAGAGGAGAAAGAAAGAAGTCTAGAAGATATAGTGGAACAAGTTCTTCATGAAAATTTACCCAATCTCACGAATGGAACCAGATTTGATATACTAGAGGCAGAACGGTTTCCCCCCAAAATTATAGATTCTCAGAAGTCCTCAAGACACCTAATAGTAAGAATGAAGAATTATAATTGTAGACAGGCCCTGTTGAAGGCAGCTAGGACAAAGAAGCTCCTTACATACAGAGGAAATCCCATCAGAATAACATCAGACCTGTCCACAGAAACCTGGCAAGCCAGAAAGGGCTGGCAAGATATATTCAGGGTACTAAATGAGAAGAACATGCAACCAAGAATACTTTATCCAGCAAGACTGACGTTCAAAATGGATGGAGAGATAAAGAGTTTCCAAGACCGGTTGCTTAAAAGAGTAAGCAACCACCAAGCCGACACTGCAGGAAATATTAAGGGGGGTTCTATAGAAGAGGAAAAATCCTAAGAATAGCATTGAACAAAAATATAGAGACAATCTACAGAAAGAAAGACTTCGAAGTAACACAATGTCAATAAAAACATATCTAGCAATAATCACTCTCAATGTGAATGGCCTAAATGTGCCCATAAAATGGCACAGGGTTTCAGATTGGATAAAACCAGGACCCATCCATATGCTGTCTACAAGAGACCCATTTTGAACCTAAGGATACACCCAGACTGAAAGTGAAGGGATGGAGAAGCATCTTTCATGCCAATGGACCTCAAAAGAAGGCCAGGGTAGCGATTCTCATATCAGATAAATTAGATTTTAAACTAAAGACTGTAGTCAGAGATGCAGAAGGACACTACATAATTTTTAAAGGGACTACCCACCAAGATGATCTAACAATTGTAAATATCTATGCCCCCAATATGGGAGCAGCCAATTACATAAGAAAACTATTAATTAAGATAAAGAGTCATACTGATATGAATACATTAATAGTAGGAGATCTTAACACACCTCTCTCAGTAATAGACAGATCATCAAAGCAGAAAATCAATAAAAAAACAAGAGCATTGAATGACACATTGGACCAGATGGACCTCATAGATATTTACAGAACATCCACCCTAAAACAACAGAATACTCATTCTTCTCAAGTGCACATGGAACCTTTTCCAGAAGAGACCACATACTGGGTCAAAAATCAGGACTCAACCTATACCAAAAGACCAAGATTATTCCCTGCATATTCTCAGATCACAATGCTTTGAAACAGGAGCTCAATCACAAGGAAAAGTTTGGAAGGAACTCAAACACCTGGAAGCTAAAGACGACCTTCCTTAAGAATGCTTGGATCAACCAGGAGATCAAAAAAGAACTTAAGCAATTCATGGAAACCAATGAGAATGAAGATACCTCGGTCCAAAACCTATGGGATACAGCAAAGGCGGTCCTAAGGGGGAAATACATAGCCAGCCAAGCCTCCCTCAAAAAATTTGAAAAATCCAGAACACAGCAGCTATCTCTACACCTTAAAGAACTGGAGAATCAACAACAAATCAAACCAACTCCACACATAAGAACGGAAATAATCAAGATTAGAGCTGAGATCAATAAGGTAGAAACCAGAGATATGTAGAATGTATCAATGAAACTAGAAGCTGGTTTTTTGAAAGAATCAATAAGATCGATAAACCATTGGCCACACTAACCCAAAAGAAAAGAGAGAAAGCCCAAATTCATAAAATTATGAATGTAAAGGGAGAGATCACAACTAACACCAAGGAAGTAGGAACAATCATCAGAAGTTATTATCAACAGTTATATGCCAATAAGCTAAGCAACCTAGATGAAATGGATGCATTCCTGGAAAACTATAAACTCCCAAAACTGAACCAGGAAGAAATTGACAACCTGAATAGACTGATATCTACTAATGAGATTGAAGCAGTGATCAAAAACCTCCCAAAAAACAAGAGCCCAGGACCTGATGGATTCCCTGGGGAATGCTACCAAACTTTCAAAGAAAAAATAACACCTATTCTCCTGAAGCTGTTTCAAAAAATTGAAGCAGAAGGAAAACTTCCAGACTCTTTCTATGAAGCCAGCATTACCCTGATCCCCAAACCAGGCAAAGACCCTACCAAAAAGGAGAATTCCAGACCAATGTCCCTGATGAATATGAATGCTAAGATTCTCAACAAGGTCCTAGCAAACAGGATCCAACAGCACATTAAAACGATTATCCACCATGACCAGGTGGGATTCATCCCTGGATTACAAGGATAGTTCAACATTCGAAAATCAATCAATGTGATAGAACAAATTAATCAGAGAAGAGAGAAGAACCACATGGTCCTCTCAATTCATGCAGAAAAAGCGTTTGACAAAATCCAGCATCCGTTCCTGATTAAAACACTTCAAAGTATAGGGATAGAGGGAACATTCCTGAACTTCATAAAATCTATCTATGAAAGACCCACAGCAAATATCATCCTCAACGGGAAAAAGCTTGCAGCCTTCCCGTTGAGATCAGGAACACGACAAGGATGCCCACTCTCACCACTCTTGTTCAACATAGTATTAGAAGCCCTAGCAACCGCAATCAGACAACAAAGAGAAATAAAAGGTATCCAAATTGGCAATGAAGAAGTCAAACTCTCTCTCTTTGCAGATGACATGATTCTTTATATGGAAAGCCCAAAATACTGCACCCCCAAACTTCTAGAACTCATACAACAATTCAGCAACGTGGCAGGATACAAAGTCAACGTACAGAAATCAGTGGCTTTCTTATACACTAACAATGAAAATACAGGAAGGGACTATGGACTCTGAAAAACAATCTGAGGGGTTTGAAGCTGCGGGGGTGGGAGGTTGGGGGAACATGGTGGTGGGTATTAGAGAGGGCACGGATTGCATGGAGCACTGGGTGTGGTGCAAAAACAATGAATACTGTTATGCTGATAATATATAATTTAAAAAAAAGAAAATACAGAAAGGGAAATTAGAGAATCGATTCCATTTACTATAGCACCAAGAACCATAAGATACCTGGGAATAAACCCAACCAAAGAGGTAAAGGAACTGTACTCAAGGAATTACAGAACACTCATGAAAAAATTGAAGAAGACACGAAAAGA
>NW_019155898.1:0-4409 GCF_002288905.1 Enhydra lutris kenyoni | reverse complement strand
TCTTCTGGTTCTCGTTCTGCTTCTGCTACTTCTTCTGCTTCTTCTACTTCTGCTTTTGCTTCCTATTCTGCTTCTGCTTCTTCTTCTGGTTCTTGTACTGCCTCTGCTGCTTCTGCTTCTTCTCCTTCTGCTGGTTCTCGTTCTGCTTCTGGTACTTCTTCTGCTGCTTCTACTTCTGCTTTTGCGTCGTCTTGTGTTTCTGCTCTCTCTTCTGTTTCTCGTTCTGCCTCTGCTGCTGCTGCTTCTTCTTCTACTTCTGCTCTTGCGTCTTCTTCTGCTTCTTCTTCCTCTTCTGGTTCTTGTTCTACCTCTGCTGCTTCTGCTTCTGCTTCTCCTCTTCTGGTTCTCATTCTACCTCCGCTGCTTCTGCTTCTGCTGCTTCTGCTTCAGCTTCTCCTTCTTCTGGTTCTCGTTCTGCTTCTGCTACTTCTTCTGCTTCTTCTACTTCTGCTTTTGCTTCTTATTCTGCTTCTGCTTCTTTTTCTGGTTCTTGTACTGCCTCTGCTGCTTCTTCTGCTTCTCCTTCTTCTGGTTCTCGTTCTGCTTCTGCTTCTTCTTCTGCTGCTTCTACTTCTGCTTTTGCGTCATCTTCTGCTTCTGCTCTCTCTTCTGGTTCTTGTTGTGCCTCTGCTGCTTCTTCTGCCTCTTCTACTTCTCCTTTTGCTTCTTATTTTGCTTCTGCTTCTTCTTCTGGTTCTCCTTCTGCTTCTGCTGCTTCTTCTGCTTCTTCTCTTTCTGCTTTTGCTTCTTATTCTGCTTCTGCTTCTTCTTCTGGGTCTCATCCTGCCTCTACTGCTTCTGCTGCTTCTGCTTCTGCTTCTGCTTCTCCTTCTTCTGGTTCTCGTTCTGCTACTGTTGTTTCTTCTGCTTCTTCTACTTCTGCTTTTGCTTTTTATTCTGCTTCTGCTTCTTCTGGTTCTCCTACTGCCTCTGCTGCTTCTGATTCTGCTGCTTTTGCTTCTGCTTTCCTTTTTATGGTTCTCGTTCTTCTTTGCTGCTTCTTCTGCTTATTCTACTGCTTTTGCATCTTCATCTGCATCTGCTTCCTCTTCTCGTTCTCTTTCTGCCTCTGCTGTTTCTGTTTCTGCTACTTCTGCTTCAGCTTCTCCTTCTTCTGTTTCTCGTTCTGCTTCTGCTGCTTCTTCCCCTTCTTCTACTTTTGCTTTTGCTTGTTATTCTTCTTCTTCTTCTGTTTCTCGTTCTGCCTCATTTTTTTGGTTCTGCTGCTTTTGCTTTAGCTTCCCCTTCTTCCAGTTCTTGTTCTGCTTCTGCTGCTTCTTCTACTTTTTCTAATTCTGCTTGTGCATCTTCTTCTGATTCTGCTTCTTCTTCTGGTTCTTGTTCTTCCTCTGCTGCTTCTGCTTCTGCTGCTTTTGCTTCTGCTTCTCCTCTTCTGGTTCTCGTTCTACCTCTGCTGCTTCTGCTTCTGCTGCTTCTGCTTCAGCTTCTCCTTCTTCTGGTTCTCGTTCTGCTTCTGCTGCATCTTCCGCTTCTTCTACTTCTGCTTTTGCCTGTTATTCTGCTTCTGCTTCTTCTTCTGGTTCTCGTTCTGCCTCTGCTGATTCTGCTTCTGCTGCTTCTGCTTCTCCTTCTTTTGGTTCTTGTTTTGCTTCTGCTGCTTCTTCTGCTCTTTCTACTTCTGCTTTTGCTTCTTATTCTCCTTCTGCTTCTTCTTCTGGTTCTCGTTCTGCCTCTGCTGCTTCTGCTTCTGCTGCTTCTGCTTCTGCTTTCTTTCTTATGGTTCTCGTTCTGCTTCTGCTGCTTCTTCTGCTTCTTCTATTTCTGCTTTTGCATCTTCTTTTGCTTCTGCTTCCTCTTCTCGTTCTCATTCTGCCTCTGCTGTTTTTGGTTCTGCTGCTTTTGCTTTAGCTTCCCTTCTTCCGGTTCTCATTCTGCTTCTGCTGCTTCTTCTACTTTTTCTACTTCTGCTTGTGCATCTTCTGCTTCTGCTTCTTCTTCTGGTTCTTGTTCTGCCTCTGCTGCTTCTGTTTCTGCTGCTTCTGCTTCAGCTTCTCCTTCTTCTGTTCCTGTTCTGCTTCTGCTGCTTCTTCTACTTCTGCTTTTGCTTCTGCTTCTGCTTCTGCTTCTGCTTCTGCTTCTGCTGCTTTGCTTCTGCTTTCCTTCTTATGGTTCTCATTCTGCTTTGCTGCTTCTTCTGCTTCTTCTACTTCTGCTTTTGCATCTTCTTCTGCTTCTGCTTCCTTTTCTCGTTCTTTTTCTGGCTCTGCTGTTTCTGTTTCTGTTTCTGCTACTTCTGCTTCAGCTTCTCCTTTTTCTGTTTCTCGTTCTGCTTCTGCTGCTTTTTCTGCTTCTTCTACTTCTGCTTTTGCTTCTTATTCTGCTTCTGCTTCTACTGCTTCTTCTGGTTCTCGTAATACATCTGCTGCTTCTGCTTCTGCTTCTGCTGCTTCTGCTTCTGCTTCTCCTTCTGGTTCTCGTTCTCCTTTGCTGCTTCTTCTGCTTCTTCTACCTCTGCTTTTGCGTCTTCTTCTGCTTCTGCTTCTTCTTCTGCTTCTCCTACTGCCTCTGCTGCTTCTGCTCCTGCTTCTCCTCTTCTGGTTCTGCTTCTGCTTCTCCTCTTCTGGTTCTCGTTCTGCTTCTGCTGCTTCTTCTGCTTCTTCTACTTCTGCTTTTGCTTCTTATTCTGCTTCTGCTGCTTCTTCTGGTTCTCGTACTGCCTCTGCTGCTCTGCTTCTCTTTCTTATGGTACTCGTTCTTCTTCTGCTGCTTCTTCTGCTTCTTCTACTTCTGCTTTTGCGTCTTCTTCTGCTTCTGCTTCCTCTTCTCATTCTCGTTCAGCCTCCATTGTTTCTGTTTCTGCTGCTTCTGCTTCAGCTTCTCCTTCTTCTCATTCTCGTTCTGCTTCTGCTTCTTCTGCTTTTGCTTCTTATTCTGCTTCTGCTTCTTCTTCTGGTCTTCGTCCTGCCTCTGCTGCTTCTGTTTCTGCTGCTTCTGCTTCTCCTTCTTATGGTTCTCGTTCTGCTTCTGCTGCTTCTTCTGCTTCTTCTGCTTCTGCTTTCACGTCTTCTTCTGCTTCTGCTTCCTCTTCTGGTTCTCATTCTTCTTCTGCTGTTTCTGCTTCTGCTACTCTGTGTCTCCTTCTTCTGATTCTCGTTCTGCTTCTTCTGCTTCTACTTCTGCTTTTGCTTCTTATTCTGCTTCTTCTTCTCTGGTTCTCGTTCTACCTCTGCTGATTCTGCTTCTGCTGCTTCTGGTTCTGTTTCTTCTTATTCTGGTTCTCATTCTGCTTCTGCTGCTTCTTCTATTTCTCGTTCTGCCTCTGCTGCTTCTGTTTCTGCTGTATCTACTTCTGTATCTTCTTCTCCTTCTTCTGGTTCTCGTTCTGCTTCTGGTGCTTCTGCTTCTTCTACTTCTGCTTTTTCTTCTTATTCTGCTTCTGCTTCTTCTTCTGTTTCTCATACTGCCTCTGGTGTTTCTGTTTCTTCTGCTACTGCTTCAGCTTCTCCTTCTTCTGGTTCTCATTCTGCTTCTGCTACTTCTTCTGTTTCTTCTATTTCTGCTTTTGCTTCTTCTTCTGCTTCTGCTTCTTCTTCTGGTTCTCGTACTGCCTCTGCTGCTTCTGCTTTTGCTTCTTCTGCTTCTCCTTCTTATGTTCTTCTTCTGCTTCTGCTGTGTCTTCTGCTTCTTCTACTTCTGCTTTTGCATCTTCTTCTGCTTCTGCTTCCTCTTCTCATTCTTGTTCTGCCTCTGCTGCTTCTGTTCCTGCTGCTTCTGCTTCTGCTTCTCCTTCTTCTGGTTCTCTTTCTGCTTCTGCTGCTTCTTCTGCCTCTTCTACTTCTTCTTTGCTTCTTCTTCTGATCTGCTTCCTCTTCTGTTTCTCATTCGGCCTCTCCTGCTTCTGTTCCTACTGCTTCTGCTTCAGCTTCTCCTTCTTCTGGTTCTCGTTCTGCTTCTGCTGCTTCTTCTGTGTCTTCTACTTCTTCTTTTGCTTCTTATTCTGCTTCTTCTTCTTCTGTTTCTCATACTGCCTATGCTGCTTCTGCTTCTGCTTCTGCTGCTTCTGCTTCTGCTTCTGCTTCTCCTTCTGGTTCTCGTTCTGCTTCTGCTGCTTCTGCTGATTGTTCTACTTCTGATTTTGCTTCTTATTCTGTTTCTGCTTCTTCTTCTGGTTCTCATTCTGCCTCTGCTGATTCTGCTTCTGCTGCTTCTTTTTCTGCTTCTCCTTCTTCTGGTTCTCTTTCTGCTTCTGCTGTTTCTTCTGCTTCTTCTACTTCTGCTTTTGCTTCTTATTCTGCTTCTGCTTCTTCTGTTTCTCGTACTGCCTCTGCTGATTCTGCTTCTCCTTCTTCTGCTTCTGCTTCTCCTTCCTCTGGTTCTCCCTCTGCTTCTGCTGCTTCTTCTGCTACTTCTATTTATGCTCTTGCTTCTTATTCTGCTTCTGCTTCTTC
>NW_019155897.1:3207-4409 GCF_002288905.1 Enhydra lutris kenyoni | reverse complement strand
TTAACCCTATAGCTTGTTCTCATGATCCAAGTTCATTTTCTTGCTCCTGAAATTCTTCTCCTCATTAACATATTGAGGGAGCATTGGAACTGCCTTTAGATCCCTCAGCACCTGCCTTTCAGTGAGTATGTTTTAAATACAGAAGAGTGTATACACATAAATATGTATATATGGTATATATATATGGTAGACATGTGTGTGTGTGTGTGTAGAATGGCTTTCTTGAGATGCAATGCATACACTCTTAGATTCACCCACTTAAGTGATTTTTAATAATTTGCAGAGTTATATATAGCTATCAGAATATGGTTACTTTTGAAATTGCCTTCAACTTTTTTCAGGTTCTAGAGTATGGAAACTGGATATAAATCTGGAAAAGTGAAAATTAACAGGAGCAATACCAGTAATCATAGTTTGATTGGCCTGGTACTTTCAAATACATCACCTCACTTAAACACCCAACAACTATGTAAGATAGGTATTAATTCAATTTAAAATGAGAAACATTGGTGCAAAAAGGTAAAATACTTTGGGGTTAAAATAATTGGTATATGCTAAATGAAATATGTCAGATTGAGAGAGACAAATACATTTGATTTCACTCATATATGGACTCTAAAACAAGAATACATGAATAAACAGAAAGTAGAATTAGACCTATAAATAGAGAAAATGAACTCGTGGTTGCCAGAGCAGAGGGGGTGGGGGTGCAAAATGTGTGAGGGTATGTGGGAGATAACTGGCTTCTAGTCATGGAATGAGTAAGTCATGGAAATAAAAGGCATAGCATAGGGCACACAGTCAGTGATACTGTAATAGTGTTGTATGGTGACATATGGCACCCACATTTTCAGTGAGCACAGCATAGCATTGTTGAATCACTATGTTGTACACCTGAAACTAATGTCATATTGTGTGTCAACTACACTCAAAGAGAAAAACACTGGCAAAGGTGAGATTTGATCTAGTGTCAGTGCAGTGCTACAATTCCTCATCCTGCAATATCAATGAATGCATCCTGCAATATCAATGAATGCAATGTATCAATGAATGATACAATTCACTCTGGAATTTATTGGTCTAATATTTCCATCAGTGTAATGCCTTCTGACTTCATTTCTTACTTTGTGTATGTCTTGTTCAATTGATCATTTGGTGTTTGTTTTGAATGATAGCTACTCTGCTTTTACTTCTACACATTA
>NW_019155897.1:1986-3173 GCF_002288905.1 Enhydra lutris kenyoni | reverse complement strand
TCAAAACAAACACATTTCTCAGAGGACAGAGTTTTACCCAGGAAAGGTGAGATGAGGGAGATGTGGGTGAGCAGATGAAAACGACCCATTTGAACGAAAGCCCTGAAGTGCTGGTGGTGGTCTATGAGTTGCCAGATCACAAGCTTTACACACCTAGTGTGCCTAATGAATTCTCTGAAAAGTGAGGGGAGCATATGCTCATGGTTTTTGCTGTTATCACAGTGTTACCACAACCACATCTCCTTTCACCTGAAGCCTGGAAAAAAATCTGCCTGAAAGTTCTTTAGCATTTATTCCCCTGTACCTATTTGATATTGTCTATGGTCAATAATTTTGTTTGGCTCCTCTGTCTCTACCTTGCTTCATCTACTGAAACTTCCTCTTCTGTAGTTTTCCCACTCCCACCCTGTGAATAAATCTCTGTTTTTGATTGTTATGCATTAATAGAATGTGCAACAACTTAGAAAGGGTCGTGCTCTGCTAAGGAGACTTGGGTTGTGATGGACAGCGTATTAGTTTGAAAACAACATTATGGCTTTTTATATTTATATTTATGTATTTATTTATTTTATTTTTTATTAATGTAAAATGTATTATTAGCCCCAAGGGTACAGGTCTGTGAATCATCTGGCTTACATACTTCATAGCACTCACCATAGCACATACCCTTCCCAATGTCCATAACCCAACCATCCTCTCCCTACCCCCTCCCTCTGGCAACCCTCCGTTTGTTTTGTGAGATTGAGAATCTTTTATGGTTTGTCTCCCTTCCAATCCCATCTTGTTTCATTTTTTTCTTTCCCTACCCCCAAATTTCCCACTGCCTCTCAAATTCCTCATGTCGGGGATATCATATGATAATTGTATTTCTCTGATTGACTTATATCGCTCAGCATAATACTCTCTAGTTCCATCCATGTCTTCACAAATGGCAAGATTTCATTTCTTTTGATGGCTGCATAGTATTCTGTTTTATATATATACACCACATCTTCTTTATCCATTCATCTGTTGATGGACATCTAGGCTCTTTCCATAGTTTGGCTATTTTGGACATTGCTGCTATAAACATTCAGGTGCCCTATTTATATTTATTTTATCTTTATTTATAATATTTGATTTAATTTTAAATTTAAAATAATACAAAAAAATCTCTCAGAGCTTTCATGTAATCCATCAAGAAGAAG
>NW_019155897.1:0-1325 GCF_002288905.1 Enhydra lutris kenyoni | reverse complement strand
TCTGGCAGTATTCTTCAATCAAAGTGCAGTGTATAGGAGAGATCCCTCAGGGAGTAGGTTGTTGGAGCTCACTGAAACAAAGAAGGGTGGTGGAGGAAGAGCCCAGAGTTAAGACCAGGGGACTAGCCCACCAAGAGATGAGATCCTCAGGAGCCTGGGGATCTAAAGAGTCACTGTTAGGAGGAGAAATGCATCATGGCTGTTCAGATGCCAGAGCACTATATACTATATGCTGAGCATGGAGAGAGGAGAGTAGACTCTTTTACCTATTATCCACCCCTTGAGTTAAAGAGACCAGGCAATAGTGTCAACTGGGGTGGGAACACAAGAGCGATTGGACCCATCATCATCCTTAACCAGTAAAAGCCCACACAAAGAATTTTGTATGTATAGAGAAATGGGGGGAGTAGCAGTAAAGAAAGTAGATTGATTGATTGATTAGCCATTCATTTAGATGAGAACAAAATATGGTATGTTGTTACACCAACAGGACTAATCTGGTCAAGGGAGAAAGCTCATTGATATAGGACAGCAAAGTCAGAGGGGATGGGGTCTAGCACACAAGGGTAGAAGGTCATAGGTAGGAGCATCGACAATTCTTCCATTATAACAGGAAGGAAAGCAAGTGACATGGACACTTGTGTGAGAGGCTCCTGGGAACTTCAGAAACCTATTTTGAGGGGAGGCCCCAAAAATCTTGTAAGTAGGGGTCCAAACCTAGAAAATATAATGTGATTATTATAGTAGAATATCATCATCCAGCATCCATCCAAGAAAACTCTATGCTAGGCAATTTATCAGTTGCTGATTGTATATAAGTGAGCAAACTAAAGACTGGCATAACTTGGCAAAATGGTTCTCACAGAAGTCATGTCTAAAACACTCTGATAGATAAATTATATTTACAACATGCTGTTTAGAGGAAAATTTAGTTAAACAGGTTTTATTAAGAATACACTGTTAATGATAAATCAGGAATGAAAAGGGATTTTTAAAAAAATTTTATTTGACTTTTTTCATTTTTTTATTTTTTATTATTTAAAAACATATAATATATTTTTATCCCCAGGGGTACAGGTCTGTGAATCACCAGGTTTACACACTTCACAGCACTCACCATAGCACATACCCTCCCCAATGTCCATAACCCCACCCCCCTCACCCAACACCCCTCCCCCCATGAACCCTCTGTTTTGTGAGATTAAGAGTCACTTATGGTTTGTCTCCCTCCCAATCCCATCTTGTTTCATTTATTCTTCTCCTACCCCTGTAATCCCCCCCACCCCCCATGTTGCATCTCCACTTCCTCATATCAGGGAGATCAT
>NW_019155896.1:0-4413 GCF_002288905.1 Enhydra lutris kenyoni | reverse complement strand
AAAACCACATTGAGATACCACCTTACACCAGTTAGAATGGCCAAAATTAGCAAGACAGGAAACAACGTGTGTTGGCAAGGATGTGGAGAAAGGGGAACCCTTCTGCCCATTTTTTGACAATGTTATTTCTTCTTTAAAAGTTTGGTAGAATTCCCCAAGGAATCTCTTATGTCCTGGGCTCTTGTTTTTGGGGAGGTTTTTGATCACTGCTTCAATCTCATTACTAGTTATTGGTCTATTCAGGTTGTCCGTTTCTTCCTGGTGCAATTTTGGAAGTTTATAGTTTTCCAGGAATGCATCCATTTCATCTAGGTTGCTTAACTTATTGGCATATACCTGTTTATAGTAATTTCTGAGGATTGTTTCTATTTCCTTGGTGTTAGTTGTCACCGCCCCTGTTTCATTCATATTATTAATTTGGGCCTTCTGTCTTTTCTTTTTGATTAGTTTGGCCAATGGTTTATTGATCTTATTGATCCTTTCAAAAAAACAGCTTCTAGATTCATTGATGGGTTCTACTGTATCTCTAGTTTCTATCTCATAGATCTCTGCTCTAATCTTGATTATTTCCCTTCTTGTGTGTAGAGTTGGCTTAATTTTCTGTAGATTCTGCAATTCTTTAAAGTGTAGAGACAGCTGGTGTATTCTGGATTTTTCAGTTTTGGGGGGTAGGCTTGGATGGCTATGTATATCCCCCTTAGGACTGCCTTTGCTGTATCCCATAGGTTTTGGACTGAACTGTCTTCATTCTCATTGGTTTCCATGAATAGTTTAAGTTCTTCTTTGATCTCCTGGTTTATCCAAACATTCTTAAACAAGGTGGTCTTGAGCTTCCAGGTGTTTGAATTCCTTCCAAACTTTTCCTTGTGGTTGAGCTCCAGTTTCAAAGTTTTATGATCTGAGAATATGCAGGGAATAATCTCAATCTTTTTGTATTTGTTGATCCATGATGTGTGACCCAGTATGTAGTCTATTCTGGAGAAAGTTCCATGTGCACCTGAGAAGAATGAGTATTCTGTTGTTTTAGGGTGGAATGTTATATATATATCTATGAGGACCATGTGGTCCAATGTGTCATTCAATGCTCCTGTTTTCTTTATTGATTTTCTGCTTGGATGATCTATTACTGAGAGTAGCATGGTAAGATCTCCTACTATTAATGTATTCATAGCAATATGAAATGACTTATCTTGATTAATAGTTTTCTTATGTAATTGGCTTCTCCCATATTGGGGGCATAAAGATTTACAATTGTTAGATCTTCTTGGTGGATAGTCCCTTTCAGAATTATGTAGTGTCCTTCTGTATCTCTGACTACAGTCTTTAGTTTAAAATCTAATTTAGCTGATATGAGAATTACTACCTCCACCTTCTTTTGAGGCTCATTGGCATGAAAACCTGGAGAACAGTCTGGATGTAACCTTTGGTTCAAAATGGGTCTCTTGTAGACAACCTATGGATGGGTCCTGTCATTTTATCCAATCTGTAACCATGTGCCATTTTATGGGCATGTTTAGTCCATTCATGTTGAGAATGAATATTGAGAGATTCATTTTTAATTGAAATCGTGTTACCTCTGAAATCTTTATTTCTATACATTGTCTCCATATATTTCTGTTCAATGATATTCTTGGGTTTTTTCCACTTTTATAGAACCCCGTTAATATTTCCTGCAGTGCCCGCTCGGTGGTCACATACTCTTTTAAACCTTGCTGGTCTTGGAAGCTCTTTATCTCTCCATCCATTTTGAATGTCAGTCTTGCTGGATAACGTATTCTTGGCTGCATGTTCTTCTCATTTAGTGCCCTAAGTACATCTTGCCAGCCCTTTCTGGCTTGCCAGGTTTCTGTGGACAGGTCTGATATTTTTCTGATGGGCTTTCCTCTGTAAGTAAGGAATCTTCATCCTAGTGACTTTCAAGAGCTCCTGTCTAAAATTATGATTCATCATTTTCACAATCAGGTCTCTGGATGTCTTTCCAGATTCTGTGATCTTGGGGGGACACCATTCTGCCTCAGATACACGAACGCTGGTTCCATTCAACAGATTGTGAAATTAGTCATGGAGAATTTGTTCAACTATATCTTCCAGTCTTCTTTCATTCTCCTCCCTCTCAGGGATTCCAATAATTCTGACGTTAGAATATTTCATGGCGTCGTTTATTTCCTTAATTTTGTTTTCATGGCTTCTAAGCTGTTTGTTCCAGGCTTCCTCCTGATCCTTTTTCTCTATCAGTTTGTTCTCCTGATCAATAATTCTATTTTCTGTCTCAGTTACTCTAGCTTTTAGAGAATTTAGATTAGATTGGAACTCATTGAGAACACTGTGAACATCATCCCTGGTGGTTTTCACTTATGCCCTAATCAACTCCATTTTGTCATCAAAGGTTTTCTCCAACCTAGCTATTGCCTGGATAGTTGTTAGCCTGAATTCCCTTTCCAACATATTGTCTATGTCCATACCCATTAGCTCTGTTGTAGACAGCCCAGTGTCTGAATTTTTCTTCTGTTGGGCATTCCTCCTCCCAGTCATTTTAGTGAGAGATGGCTGAACGAATGTGTAGGTGAATGTATCAACCATGGTGCAGGTAAGGTGCACTCTGGAAAGTTTCTGAGCAATCGAGAGTCCCCACCAATAAGAAATTAAAAAAAGAAAGAAAGAGAGAGAGAGAGAGATACAGGAAAGAAAATTAAGAGAAAATAAAAGAGAAGGCCCTGCCGGAATGGGCCCCAAAGGTAAAATTTATAAAGTCTAGAAACAAAAACAGGCAAACAAAAAGACCAACAAAAGGAGATGACAAGAAAAAGTAAATAAGTAAATAAATAAATAAATAAATAATAAAAAGGACCCAGCCAAAATGAACCTCAAGTATGATTTATATACTACCAGAACGAAAACAAATACACAGAAACACTGACAGAAGAAAAACATGGGAAGGTGGTTATAAATTCTTAGTGTGGGTGAGGAAGGTTATTTTGATTCTTCCTGGATGTATCTTGATATCTTTGTTAAAGGACTCAACTTCCTGAGATAAAGGAGGATTAAAACTGGTTTACAGGGGTGCCTGGGTGGCTCAGTGGGTTAAAGCCTCTGCCTTTGGCTCAGGTCATGATCCCAGGGTCCTGGGATTGAGCCCCACATTGGGCTCTGTGCTCAGTGGGGAGCCTGCACCCTCCTTCTCTCTCTCTCTCTGCCTGCCTCTCTGCCTACTTGTGATCTCTGTCTGTCAAATAAATAAATAATAATTAAAAAAAAAAAAGAAGGCGGAGGGACAAGATGACAGAGAAGTAGGAGGAGGCACCACTTTAACCTGTCCCCTAAATGAGCTGATCACCTACCAAAGAACTCTGATCACCCATGAAGTCAGTCCAAAATTAGAATTATACACTTCTGGATCTCTACAGGGGCAGAAGACACCAGTGGACAGGTAAAGCAGAGTGGGAACATCGGACTGATATTGGAAGATAAACAAAAGGGGGAGGGACCCACCAGAAGTGACCCATTGGAAAGTAATACTTCAATACGAGAGTGCCCTGTGACTGGGGACCAGCATTGACTTGGAGTCTGGTAGAAAGCACTCAAAAAGAGAAAAGGATCTTGGGGGGAATTTGTGGGAATTGGGGAGGTTAAGGACAGGGGCTTAAGTCCCCAGATCCAGGGTAGCCACCCCTGGCTCTGAGCCAGAGGGAGTGCAGTGAAGAAGCCAGGTCTTGGTCCCTGAGCTGCCAGTGCTCCTGAGAGCCTCTGTGTGGCGGCTCCCATGAGGGTGAGGGAGCCTCGCCAGGCAGAACCACAGCCTTTTGCACCCTCCAAGTGCACACCGAGCGAGTAGAGTCTGAGTCGCGCCCCACACCCTCCCCTGAGAGAGGTGCTTGCAGGCTTCAGCAGGCAGAACCACAACCTTTTGTACTTTTCATGTGCACTGCGCTACCAGAGTCTGAGTTGCGGCCTACACGCCTCCCTGAGAGAGGTGTGTGCAGGCAGCAGCCGGAGGTCTCTTGGACCTGGAGAATCTGAGCACTCCCAGCCTGGGCCAGTGGGAAAAACTCAGTGTGCTGTAGCTGCTTGGGACCTCTCTGGCGGTCTGGAGCTGCCCAGAAAGCTGCAGCGTGGTTTTGGGTACAAGTGGGAGTTCCTATGACCCCAGAGACCATGACTGGGAACGTGGTCTACCAGCAGCCCAGGGGGAATTTATGTGCTCTGGAGCACCCAGAGGGGAACAGACTGAGGCTTCTCTCTGAGAGGGAGGTCTGGATGAAATTTGCTTTCTTCTAACCTCCAAAACCCATCAAAAGCTGCCAAGGGGAGAGAAAACAAATGAACAAACAAACAAAAAAACTCCAGAGAACAAATGTCTGAAAAACCGGTTTCCTCAGAGCCCACCACCTTGATGGGGGCAGGAGGACATAACTC
>NW_019155895.1:0-4414 GCF_002288905.1 Enhydra lutris kenyoni | reverse complement strand
ATCTGCAAGCCCCTGCAGTACACCGTGATCATGCACCCCCGTCTCTGTGCCCTCATGGCTTCTGCATCGTGGTTCTTTGGTTTTGCCAACTCCTCATTGCAAACATCGCTCATCTTCATTGTACCACTTTGTGGGAGAAATAAAATAGACCACTTCTTTTGTGAGATCCCCCCACTACTCAAGCTTGCGTGTGTTGATACCACTGTGTATGAGTCAGAGATGTTCTTTGCCAGTGTGGTCATTCTCCTCATACCTGTGACGTTAATCATCTTCTCCTATGGTCAGATCCTCAGGGCAGTCTTAAGAATAAAGTCATCTGCAGGGCAGAGGAAAGCATTTGGCACATGTGGGTCCCACATCACAGTGGTCTCCCTGTTCTATGGCACAGCCATCTATGCTTACCTCCAGCCCAGCAACAACTACTCCCAGGATCAGGGCAAGTTTGTTTCTCTGTTCTACGCCATCGTCACCCCCACAGTCAATCCCATCATATATACACTGAGGAACAAGGATGTGACCGTGGCAATGAAGAAGGTACTTTGGCAGGGGCCAGGAGTCCAGATGACCGGGCGGGGAAGACCCTTTGATGGAACACATTGAATGCCAGAGTGATTAAGATGTTTGTGACCTACGTGGATCATCTAAAATTTCCCGTGAGAAGTCTCAAGGGAATTTACTTACCTCATTCTTTGGAGCAAATGAGTGCTCAAAATCCAAGTTTTGGATCCACAGAACTTCCAGAGAGGCTGATTTTTGTTCCTAGATCATTTGCATATAAAAAGCCATTTATGCACATGATATGAGGGCATAGGCAAAATAAGAATAGGAACCACTAACGCGCTGTAAGAAATGTTAACATTTTAGCATTTTGTAGCAACTGCTGGAGGAACGTCACTTACTCTTGTATTTGGATCATGGCCGTATTAGCAGGTCCATAGGTTGACTGTATCATTGCTTTTTCACAGAATTAGGTGGGCATCTGTGGGAAAAGCATATTTTTAGATGAAAGAGAAATTTGGTAACATCACTTCTGATATAGCCATTCAGATATGAGGCCGGGTGTGATGTGAGCCGTGTGACAGTGGTTTTATGCAGTGTGAGGTGTGAGGTGTGAGGCGCTCCTGTCCCACAGGGGTGGGGCCTGGTGCGTAGCTGCTGATACGCTGAGCAGCAGCTACCGAGCAGCAGACCAGCAGACGGTGCTTACGTGTCACGTTGTGCTGCAGGCGGAGGAGCGCCCATGTGAGGTCTGCAAGCGGGTTATGCAGCTCGTGAGCCACCCCCTGCATTCAAGATGACATTTAGGACAGTATGGTATCTGAACAGTACATAACTCAGTTCCTAGTCAATATTCTGTATGTTCTATCTACAATGATGCAGCAAAATTTCAAAGGGTGAAACATTTAGATCTTCTCTTTGTGCCATTTTGTAAATTTTTTGATCCAGGCATCAACTGATCAATGCTTTGTATCTCACTCTGCCCAAGGCCCAGGCAATTTGAATGCAGGGGCCCATAAAGTAAGAGAAATGACCTCTGTTTCCCAGGAAATCCCATGTTCCGTGGAGCTTATTCATTTTCACCAGGAGAAAACTTAAAGAAATAAATAAAATGCATGTGAGCTATTAAAGATCTCTATGTGTCTATGCTTTATAGATACCCATCTCATTATAAAATAACTGTCACGCAGCTCTGAATTCTGCACACAGCCCAGTGCAGGTAGATGTGTTTGTGTCTTGGAGTGGACACATACACAGGACAACTCTTCTGTTCCCTATCCTGATGGCTAACCGGCCTCCCCAGGGCCTTGAACCCTGAGCTGGCCATGCTCGTGCCAAGTGATCTTGCTGCAGAGACAGCATGTGGAGGCTGGAAATGACACCCAGGGGAGATCATGCTCACAGTCAGGTTGTCTCTGTATCACTAAGAGCATCACAGTATTCTTACTTGAAATCAACACCTGGGAGGTATCTTGACACCATAGTGATGCTTCATGGATATCAGTAGGAAAACAGTTCTGTCCACTGTTTATCCCGATGGTGACAAATTTCCTGCTTTCCCTTATGTTTCAGCCACATCCTGACAGTTTTACCCAAATGGTCACTTTAAAGTCCCTCAAGTGAACTGTCTTTGGTGCAAAACCCTCAAGGTCTCATGATGTTACAGAGACTATTGTACTGGGTGAACAAGTCCTTCTCTGCTCTTAAGGACACACAGAACCTGGGGCAAAATATTTATTTCCTTTAAGTGACTATGTGAGTGCATTTGGATGTTTACAACTCATGGAAATAAGTTATAGAGAACAAAGCTCTCTGGGATCCGTGCCAAAATAAAAAAGAAATCAGTTAAGAGACAAAACACAAGTTCAGGATTGTTCTGTGACATTTTTGTAATGTTAGGAATCTGCTCCCCATGGTGTCCATGTCTTGTCTGTAACTTACTCCAGGGTTGTGTAAATTGTCACCAATATTATTTGGACTGTTTCCTTCTGTGTGTTCACCAGTAAGTGTGGCAGGGCTGTGCACTTGTACCCAAGGCTTGGCTAAGTTATTTTATTCCATGTGTGTTTAGCCCCTGGAGGTCAGGAGGATCTAGACTCTAGAGCAAGTCATGGATTCTTCAAGCTCTTCTGCTTTCTGAGGAACACGGCACACACCATCGGCTCAGGTAGTGATGGCAGAGACCCAGAATGTCGTCAGACTCACATGAAACACAATTTTTAACCTCAGGTGGTTCATTACCAGTTAGCGAAGGATACCAAGTAGCAGGAGTGCATGCAGAAGGCCCCAGAGCCATCAGACACAGCTTGGCAGACCCCTTCACTGCAACGGAAAGCCTCTTTCTTCTCAAATGTGAGGCAGATCTACTGTGGTACGAGTCAGCACAGAGAAGGCCTGGAGGAGATTCACACATTATGTGTCCCTACCTTCATCGCCCTGTCCTGGCTTTAGGACTGTCATTTGGTAGCATATCTGCCATGTGTAGAGTGGAGGTTCTAAACAGACCCTCTGCATCGTGCTGGAATCACTACTAGGTCAGAAATCACAGCACCGCCACCCCTGTCAGACCCTCATGTCGCTCAGAGTCTGTGCATTTCAGTTACTGTTTGCCAGAGTTCTGCTCTGTCCAGGCTCAGTGAGGAGGGAGGAACAGGTTATAGGTCCCTGTGAGCCCTTTTCTTTGCAGGTGGCTTCTTTTCAGATGCTTGTCTTGTAATACAGGTGAGAACTTCTTTCCTCGCTGTGGTATTGTAGCGTATTGCAGACCTGGTCTTGCAGACTCTGGAACCACTGTGCATGGGAATGTGGTTTGCTGGGAAGGTGAGTCTGTGTCAGTGCAGAAAGGAGAGGATGAATGACTGCTGCTCAGAGGGGTCAGAGGATGGGGTCTCTGAGATGGCCTAGGGACTGGACACTTGCTTTGGGGAGGGAGACAGTTCCTTCTTCCCCCCAGGGTTCTTCCACTTATTTTGGAATTAAATAGATAAGAGCAGAGTTAACAAGAGAAAAACTTGATGGTTTATTACTTGAGCATGGAGGCTCAGTGATGAAATTGAGACCCAAAGAAATGACCAAGGCAGGCAGTTGTTACACCTTTTATACAGAGACAAGAAATCTGTGCAGATTTGACAGGATAAAGGAAATACATGCTTGGTAGCTTTAGTTAGGAAGGAATTTTAATTAGATTTTGGGCTGAGGTAGCCGATTCCTAAAAATGTAGCATGGTTTGTTTCTATAGCTTTCTCAACTCCAAGGTCCCTACTGGTGGTGTCAGGATGTCTTTTTCTTCTTCATCCTGGTCAGGCACCTTTCATGGGGAGATTTGTTTCCTGCTTTCAGGAGGACAGAGGACAGTGTGATGTCCGTGCACCTGCTGTTTCTGAAGTAGCTTCCATTCAAGATAGTCAGTATGACCTTGAGGCCCATTTTGGGATCTGCCTGGGTCTCTACACTTGCCATACACTTGATGCTTTCTAAAAACTCAATTCCATTGATTTACACTGTTGGGTGGATTTATTTTAACCATTCTGAACTGAGCTCTAGGTATGGTACATACGCAATGACTCTTGGAACACTGAAAAAATAAAATTAAATTAAAAAAAGGAAAGCCAAATAAAAAAGGAATCCATGGGGTCTTTAAGAAGTGTAAGTTCTTCTGATAAGGCAAGATTTCTGAGGACAGTTTTAAGCTCTTTTGAGAATGATGTTTGCTGTTCAGTTCTTGACCTGTGTCCTTCATCTCAGTGATCATCCTGCACTTTTTTGTTCTTAAGGATTTTATTTATTTGTGTCAGAGAGAGAGAGAGAGAGAGAGAGCACAGCACCAGCGGCAGAGGGTGAAGTGGGGTCCCCGCTGAGCAAGGAGCCTACTGATGGACTTGATCCCAGGTCCCCAGGATTATGACCTGAGCTGAAG
>NW_019155894.1:0-4414 GCF_002288905.1 Enhydra lutris kenyoni | reverse complement strand
TGTGTGTGTGTATACACACACACACACACACACACACACACACACACACACAAACACATACCAGCAGCGATCAAAATCTTGCAGCGATCAAAATCAAAATGAAATCTTGCTATTTGCTACAATGTGGATGGCACTAGAGGGCAATATGCTGAGCGAAATAAGTCAATCGGAGAAAGACAATTATCATATTATCTCCCTGATATGAAGCAGGTGAGAGGCAACATGGGGGTTTGGGGGGGGTAGGAAAGGAATAAATGAAATAAGATGGGATTGGGAGGAAGACAAACCATAAGAGACTCTTAATCTCACAAAACAAACTGATGGTTGCTGGGGGGAGAGGGATCGGGAGAGGGTGGTTGAGTTATGGACATTGGGGAAGGTATGTGCTATGGTGAGTGCTGTGAAGTGTATAAACCTGGCAATTCACAGACCTGTACCCCTGGGGTTAATAATACATTATATGTTAATAAAAAAAACATAAAAAAAATTTCTATTGAGCTTAGAACATTTAGAATAATTCCAAAGGTAAAATTTGAAAGTTGAACATTTGCTAGATATAGTTTCAGAGAAAAAAACAAAGATATTTTGTTATTACTCACTCTGAAAATGACTGAATCTGTGGCCTCCTAGGATATACAAACTCATTGGTTCTTACTTTTTTCATCAGGGAATAAAAGAAGATTGATGATGATTACCAATGCATATATATCACTGATTCTAATTTAGGGTTCTTCATATAATGTGTCATGACTTCTTCATATGCCACTCTCCTTACTTCATAGGATCTCCAAGTAGCTAAACTATGTTATTACTCTGCAGTGATCTATGGAAATCTACGCAGATTTTATGTGAAGCAAATGTTCAAAAGACTAAGTAAAAACACAGTCTTGAAACATTTTTAAAAATGAATGGCTGATGCTTAAAGTTGTTCAATGGTGGATTTTACTACTTTATGAAAATAAATTTAAAAATAAATGTAAAGCAACTTTTACTTGATTACCTATAACATGATCTCTAAACATTTTTGGTCAAACACCCACCAATAAAAATACCTCCTCATACAGCTACAATATATATTCACTTATTTGTTGATAATTTATATGTGTACTACTATTATGTATTATTTAAAGCCTGCCTAAAAGACACACACTTTTCTAAGTACGGATTCCAAAAAGAGAAGGCCCTGGGCTTATAGGCTTCCACTCTAGTGCATAAAGAAAACCCACATTTATATAAACAAATAAACCAAGTGAGATAAGTTCATACAGTGTAAGTATTAGGATGGGGGAAAAAAGTTATTGTGATACCTGAAAGAGTCCATTTTAGGTGGGATGGAATATTAGCTAAACACAAAGTATTTAAGGCAGAAAAATATTAAGTGCAAAAGCCATGATTTAAGGCAAAGTTTAAGATATTTAAAAAGAAACAGATTAAGGGGCACCTGGGTGGCTCAGTGGGTTAAAGCCTCTGCCTTCAGCTCAGGTCATGATCCCAGGGTCCTGGGATCAAGCCCCGCATCGGGCTCCTTGCTCAGCAGGGAGCCTGCTTCCTCTTCTTTCTCTGCCCGCCTCTCTGCCTGCTTGTGATCTCTGTCAAATAAATAAAATCTTAAAAAAAAAAGATTAAGTCATTAAGAACTTTTATAAAAATAAAATAACTACCATATAAATTCCCAAATATTGAGAAATCTAATCTTGGCCTCTATTTGTTCATTGATTCCTATGTCAGTATGGGAATCAGTATAGTTAAAGTTACACTATGTCTGGATACCTATCAGGAGGGAGTTTCTTACTATATTTTCCCTTTCATAATTTTACTGAATATTCTAAAAGTGTATTATTTAAAATAAATTTTACAGTAATTTATTCTAATGTATATACTTCAAAAAACTGAACTGAATGAAATTCTAATTGGAATTTCATAAAATTTATGTATCAGTTTTGGTTAAGTATGATATTTTCATATGAAGACTTCTTATTTAAGAAAACAGTTTGAATTTTTAAATGTTTAGACCCTCTTTTTATTTCTTTCAACATGATGTTTCTATTTTATTCATATAAAAACATGTGAGGTAAATATATTATTAATTTTTGTTGTCCTAGTTTTCAATTAGCAATAATCGCACCTCGGATAAACCTCATTGGCTACAATACTGCCACTGCGAAAAGCTGTTGTCCTAGTTTTATTACTCATAGTCAAGAGTATGGGTTATAGACCCAGAATGCTGAATGGAAACTGGCTTTGTCATTTCCTAGATGTGTGATTTCATAAAAATTAACTAAACTCTCCTTGCCTCTGTTGCCTCAAACAAAAAATGTTGATAATTACTATACCCTTCTCATTTCAGGATTAAATAAACTGATAAATATAAAAAACTTAGACTAGCTTGGAACAGTAAATGCTCAATAAACGTTAACTAGTATCATTATTTTAAAGTCAGGTAATTGTTTTCCAGGTTGGACCAAAACTATGTTTTATTTAATATATGACGCTAAATAATGAGCTAGATATCCATGAGGAAAAAGTTGTTCACAGTGAGAATACTCTATATGTTATACGTTTTTATGTGAAAACGTTCTCAGGGCATGATTTATTTAGAAAAGCATTCTGGGCCTTCATTTGCCCGTTCAGCATCTTTATACAAATAAGGAACTATTACCGTTGCTCACGACAGATACACAACACAACAGGTTACGCAGCTTAGTAAGAGACGTAAACGCAAGAGATCAGTGCCCATTCTCTCCTGCAGCTTGGAAACTTTGCAGAGGGCACAGACTGCACAACTCCATTTGGGAGCCCTAGTGGGATGTTTTCAGACATTTTTATTTCTTCTCTAAACTTTACCTTATTTACTTTTACAATGAGTCTGTATTATTTATATAACCAGAATAATTTAATACTTTCATTATAAAATATTTTGCCAAAGAAATTTTTCATCTCACTTCTAGATTAATTCGATAGCAATTTTTTAATTTTTTAAAAGATTTTATTTACTTATTTGTCAGAGAGAAAGGGAGAAAAAGAGCACAAGCAGGGGGAGCAGCAGGCACAGAGAGAAGCAGGCTTCCCACGGAGCAAGGAGCCTGAGGTGGGACTCCATCCTAGGACTCTGGGATCATGACCCGAGGCCAAAGGCAGACACTAGCCAACTGAGCCAAGCAGGTGTTCCCAACAGCAATTTTTATCAGCTCTTTTAAACTTTTTCATAATTGTGTTATATTGCCATTCATTTTAAAGTATGCTAAAATGTTAATAATTCTGAAATAAAAATCTAAAATTACTGGTTTATAAGCTTAAGGAAATTTAACAAAAACATTGATGAATCAAAGAATAAAGTTAAAATGCCAACCATGTGGTTAATTTATGTTTTGTCAGATCATCCTCAATCCAACATGTCTTCAATCTTGGAAACAAAAGAATTTAGATTCTCTGAGTTCATCAGGGTCACTTCTCTATTTGCAGATGGACCAGCCAGATTCTGTTCAAATAGCTACTTATACTCAATGATTAAAAAGTCATAGAAAACAAGGGGGGCCTAGGTGGCTCAGTGGGTTAAAGCCTCTGCCTTTGGCTCAGGTCATGATCCCAGGGTCCTGGGATGGAGCCCAGCATCAGGCTCTCTGCTCAGCAGGGAGCCCACTTCCCTTCCTCTCTCTCTGCCTGTCTCTCTGCCTTCTTGTGATCTTTGTCTGTGAAATAAATTTTTTTTAAAAAAGCCACAGAAGGGACGCCTGGGTGGCTCAGTGGGTTAAGCCACTGCCTTCGGCTCAGGTCATGATCCTGGGGTCCTAGGATCGAGTCCCGCATCGGGCTCCTTGCTCGGCGGGGAGCCTGCTTCCTCCTCTCTCTCTGCCTGCCTCTCTGCCTGCTTGTGTGTACAAATAAATAAAATCTTAAAAAAAAAAAAAAAAGCCACAGAAAACATTAACGAAATACAGTATATTTAGCTTAAAATGGGAAAAATCTTTTATTCCCATTTTAGAACAAAATATAGGATAATTACACTAAGTATAATGTTAATTTAAATTTTAATTTCTTTTATTGCTTTGCATAACATAGAATTTTAAGTAATTAAATTGAGATTGATTTTCATTAGTTATAGCTATAACACTTATTAGAAATATCATCTCCTATACCAAAGAAAAATTCAAATCCTTAAATAATATGCTTAAAAAAATCTTTCAGCCCAAAACATAAACATTAATAAACATTAACTATATCAATAATAACTAAAGAGTTTACAGTGGGATGAGTGAATATTTATTATTTTAGTAATATATACTAATGTAAGATGTGATGACTGGTAAAAGTGAGCACTGAATATAAAAGTAGTAATTTTTTAAAAAGTAGTAATTAGAGGGAGGAGTCAAGATGGCGGAGAAGTAGCAGGCTGAGACTACTTCAGGTAGCGGGA
>NW_019155893.1:0-4415 GCF_002288905.1 Enhydra lutris kenyoni | reverse complement strand
CCAGCAAATTATGTCAAGAGATTCATTTTAATCTCAAAGAGTCTGATCCTTATCCATGTCATTAGTTCAGTTTGGAATATTTGGTGTAGCATGTTTGAGGAGAATATTTATTAAAATTAAAAAAAAAACAGCTGAAATTTGTCAGAATGCTAAGCAAATTGTCATCATAATTAGAATACCTACCTTTCTGGGATATTTGTAAGGTGCTGTAGTTTTTTTTACATGCTCCTGAATCTCCTTTTTTAGTTGTTCTTGATCATGTGACATGTAATCAGGGGCCAGAACAATAAAAGCCTTTACTACCTGCAAAAAATATTTGAAACACCAGGAAGATGAGTTGTATATTTTTATGTTTCTCTAACTGGGAATCTAAGTGCTTGCTGGGGTGGGCCAGAAGGCTTCATAGTGTTTAATCCCAGCTCTGTGCTCTTAAGTCAGCCAGTTTGAGTCTCATAACTCTTGTTCTGTAATACAAGAGAGTTTCTGGGACCTCTGCTTTGTTAATGATCTTAATGAATTAGAACTTTCTCATCTAACTACATCTTGAACTCTGCCCTCTGACCTGCTTCTGTTTCTGAGCTGTCTTTGTTCTTGACTTCTTACCTCATCTTTTATCTCCTTCAAGAAAATTTCCTTTTAGAAAAAAAAACATTTTCCTTTTAGGAACTCAACAATGCACTAAGCACAGCCTTTTGGGTAACATACTTATCCTGGTCTAGCCTAGTTTCTAGGTCCCTACCCTCATTGTGGCCCTTATAAAGAGTATTCACACTGAGTTTGCTGTATCCTTGTTGAAGGGAACAGTTCATTCAGGCTGTGCACTCTTTATTCCAGAGGTACTTATGTTGATGATAAGGTTGTGAAAATTCCAGCAGACACTTTGCTATTACTCCGACCAATTTACCTGACCTTGAGGAACAAGAGTAGAAAATGGTGGTGGTCTTGCTGTCTAATTGGCAGAAGACAGGGAGGACTTCATCACTTTATGCTCACAAATCCTGTTCTCAAAGTTCACTCTTCTTTGAAATGTTTTGGAAATCCTGCCCTGCCCAGAGTATTTAGACATTCTATCTATAATTTTATCATACCCATTTTTTGATATTTCATAAAATGTTTTTGTGTTTATACTGGCTCTTCTGCTTTATCAATAAAAAAATTTAACCTTGCTAGAGGTGACTCATTCAGAGGCAGATTATTTTAAGAAATAATGTTTGTAATTATTGGCTTGAATATTGATGACTTCTACACTTTGGATAACGTCCACTGTATCTTTGTAAAAGTTTTGTGTTTTTTTTTTTAAGATTTATTTACTTATAGAGAAAGCACACCCATGCACCCAGGAGTTGTAGGAGGGGCAGAGGGAGAGAATCTCAAGCAAACCCCACACTTAGTGCAGAGCTCAACTTGGAGCTCAATCTCATGACCTGACCTGAAATCAAGAGTTAGATGCTCAACTGTCTAAGCCACCCAGGTGCCCCTATAAAAATCTTTATAAACCAGGGCACCTGGGTGGCTCAGTGGGTTAAGGCCTCTGCCTTCAGCTCAGGTCATGATCCCGGGGTCCTGGGATCGAGCCCCACATCGGGCTCTCTGCTCAGCGGGGAGCCTGTTTCCTTCTCTCTCTCTGCCTGCCTCTCTGCCTAATTGTGATCTCCGTCTGTCAAATAAATAAATTAAAAGAAAAAAAAAACCTTTAAAAATCTTTATAACCGTTACAGAAGATCATAAATTAATATGGAGTGCCCTAACATGATTAAGAGCATGACAGCTCAGAAACAGAAGGTTCAAATCACACTTTGTTGTGTAATTTTGGGAATGTTAGGATACCTCTCTGTGCTTGTTTCCTTCTCCAAAAAGAGAGGTTGTGAGGATTAAATAGGGCCTATACAGGCCCTGTGTAGGGCTTAATAATACCTGGAACATCAGAAGAAGTCATCAGAAATATTAGGTATTAGTTGTAGTAGTAGTAGAAGTACAACAATTTTTTTTTTTACTAAAATCCTTAAGTTGGCTTCAAAGTTTCTCTAAAATTCTCTGCAAAATGTTGCATTTTTATAAGAGTCTATAGTTGTGCCGTTTAATATGGTAGCCACTTGTAACTTTAAACTTAATTAAAATGAAATAAACATTTTCTAAGTCATACCAGCCACATCTCAAGTGCTTTATAGCCATGTGTATTGTATCAAATGGTACAGATATAGAATATTTCCATCATTGCATAAGTCCAATAGTGACCTATGGCCTTCAAATTACAAAGAACATTGTGATCCTACTGGTGGAGTTAAGAGTGAAAGGATAAACTTCAGTAATCACAGAATCAGTTCCCTGATCTATGGAATATTGGAGGCCTTGCTTGGCAAAGGAGACCTGAAGAGTAGCATGGAACCTTTAAACCCAAACTACCCTGTGATCAGCCTCAGTAAGAATGAGCTTTCAAGCGTATATACGACTCTTGATCTTGGGATCATGAGATGAACCTCTCACTGGGCATAGAGCTTGCTTTAAAAAAAAAAAAAAAAGGGGGGGAATGAGCTTTCAGGACTCTCTTATTCACAGCTTATTTCCTGAATCTTCCACCCATCCATGTACCCAGCCTACTTCTGGTTGCCTTAGTTGCTATCTTTTTTTTTTTTTTTAAGATTTTATTTATTTATTTGACAGAGAGAGATTACAAGTAGGCAGAGAGATAGGCAGAGAGGGGTGGGGAAGCAGGATCCCCACTAAGCAGAGAGCCCGATGCAGGGCTCAATCCCAGGACCCCGAGACCACGACCTGAGCAGAAGGCAGAGGCTTAACCCACTGAGCCACCCAGCGCCTCTTTAGTTGCTATCTTTGACCTTCCTTCCACCCCCTGATACCTGATGCCGGCCTAGCCTCCTCAGCTACACTAGAGACCATGTTGGTTTCCAGACCTGGGTAATAACTTAATACCATCTAGCTGATATCTGGCATCCTATCCTGCTGTGAGCCTGGGTTGTTGGCATTCACACCATCCCTCTATGGAAGGATACAAATTCCTTATATATATTTTCAGTCTTATTTGTAGCAGTTCTTTCTGACTAGCATATTTACTAATGACTGTCTGACTTGGAGTTAGTCATTTGGGTAATTCTGTTTCAGTGAACTGCTGAAAAGTATGTGTTAGACTGCCAACAAATTATAAAGTGGAGATGAATTTTTTTTTTTTTTTTTTTTTTTTTTTACCTCTCCCCTGATGGGGTCTGGGCTGCTGACAACAGCAGCCTCTACAACAGCAGGATGCTCAATCAGCGCACTTTCCACCTCAAATGGTCCAATTCTGTAACTGGGAAATAAAACATATAAAGGTGAGCAGCAGATCCACTCCAGAACACCAATGATCAGTTAATGTAGACATATACACAGATGAAAAATTACCCAGAGGACAATATGATATCATCTGCTCTTGCAACAAACCAGAAATAGCCATCTTCATCCACATAGCCCCTGTCCCCAGTGATGTAGAAATTGCCTCGTAGTGTTGAAGCTGTTTTTGTAGGACTATCCTGTGAAACAAATAGCATTTTGTTAGTATTACTGTGAATGTGATTCTTCTGTTCATTTGGAATTTTAAATGTTCAAGGGAGGGGGAAAAAAAAAGTCATCTCTTTGAGAAGACTGGGAATGAAGAGGTGCCAGCACATGAAATAAAGATGAAATTCCATTGTTGCCCAGTCAAAGAAAGATAAACTATAGTTACAAAGACTAGGCATGCTGCCATCCTGACAATTTTCTTTTTTAAAGATTTTATTTAGGGGCGCCTGGGTGGCTCAGTGGGTTAAGGCCTCTGCCTTCAGCTCGGGTCATGATCCCAGCGTCCTGGGATCGAGCCCCACATCGGGTCTCTGCTCCATGCAGAGCCTGCTTCCTCCTCTCTCTCTGCCTGCCTCTCTGCCTACTTGTGATCTCTGTCTGTCAAATAAATAAAATCTTAAAAAAAAAACAATAAAAGGGGCACCTGGGTGGTTCAGTGGGTTAAGGCCTCTGCCTTCAGCTCAGGTCATGATCCCAGGGTCCTGGGATCGAGCCCTGCATCGGGCTCTCTGCTTAGTGGGGAGCCTGCTTCCCCCTCTCTCTCTGCCTGCCTCTCTGCCTACTTGTGATCTCTGTCTGTCACATAAAATCTTTAAAAAAAAAAGATAAAGATTTTATTTATTTATTTAGAGAGAGAGAGGGAGATAGCAAGGGGGGAGCACGAATGGGGTTGGGAAGGGCAGACACAGAGGGAGAAGGAGACTCCCCGCTGAGCAAAGATCCTGAGACATGGGGGCGGGAGGGCCGCAGGGAGAGGGAAAGAATCTTAAGCAGATCCCATGTTGAATGCAGAGCGCAATGCAGGGTTCATTCCCGTGACCCTGGGATCACAACTTCAGGGGAAACCAAGAGTTGGTTGCTTA
>NW_019155892.1:1420-4416 GCF_002288905.1 Enhydra lutris kenyoni | reverse complement strand
AATCACAATGCCTGTTTGTGCCCAGTTGCCCCTCCTGAGTGGGCGTGATCTCATGAGCCATGAAGGTGGCTCCCACTCTGAAAGTAGTACTACCATATCAACATCCACTTTCCTGCCATGGGGAAGGAGAAGTACTCTGTTTTGCTTCAGGTACACACAAGGGCAGGGTTTTGCACTACCTTCTGGGATCAGAAACCTGCATACCCAGGATGGATGGAAATAACGGGCTGGGGCCAAGGCAGTTCCCACCTGCAGGATATGGGTCCCGCTATCTGTCTGGCCGAATGGAGATTGGGTTTCGGGGTGTGTTACACAGAGTATTAGTTCACAGGACGTCCTATGATATCAGGGTGCCCTTGAGGCCGTGTGGTTGGACGCTCATTTGGGGTTTTGGGCAGACCTGTAGGACATTTCTTTTTTCTGTTGGCCAGGTAGAAGGCAGCTTTGTGACTCTGGAATTCCCAAGGTGGAGGGCCTGCTGGCAAAGCTTGTGAGGATCGAAATCTGAAAACACAAGCTATGGTTATGTTCAGTGCCGAGGGCATGACAGTTCCAGTGTGCAGCAGCTGTTTCAAGATCTCCAGCACCTGAGGAGGGGCGAGTGTGAGATGTCTGCTCACGCTCGAATTTGTATCCATAATGGCCCACGAAATCTCTTGAGGCCTCAAGAATCCTTGGCGGCTTTCCCAACTGGAGCTTGTGAGCTGCTCCAACATCAAGGTGTCCTTCAGCAGGACAAGGGAAGTCTAGTTAGAGGTCTCAGGGTCCCTATATGGAAAGATTCGATAGCAGAGCTCTCCGAATGGATGCCTGGAAACTCCACCTCCATTACCACTGAAGCCTAGGAACAGGGAAGCTTTATCCGCTGCCTCTGGTTCGAAGTTCCAAGTGATCTGTGTTGACGGGGGTTCTCATTCAGACTTGTCACAATGCTGCTTGGTGTCCAGTTGACCATAGAATGTGGCGGTAGCTTGGGGCCATGCAGGAACCTCCTAGCCTGTGGTGGGACCCTGTTCCCAAGAGCAAAGTTTCCTACTCGGGACCAGAGGGGTTCTACTGTATGGCTCAGGGACCACACGTTGGGCCACATGTTGGTTTTCCAGAACAGGCCGGAGGGACAGAGGCCTGAAAACCTAAGCTACGTTTTGGAAGAGGTCCTAGGGGCATGTCACGTTGAATCTTCGGACTCAGGACCATTGACGTGCATGTCTTCCTGGAGGTAGATGCTGATGGTGTCACATAGTGTGCCTTTTTTCCAGAGCGGCCTATGAAATTAGGGTGGGTTCAGGTGCCTTGCAGGTTTCTCCCATTGTGGATGGTTTGTGCAACTGAGACGGGCAGAGTTTCCTCGGGAGAGCAGGCCCAGTGATGCCTTGTGGTTCTGGGGGTCTCATCCTGGAGGGCATGTGGTCAAGGCTTTGGGAACGAAGTCTTCAGACAGCAACTCGGGGAAGAATTAGGGGCGAGTTTATGGCAGGCCCGATGTGCAGACCCTGAAAGCAGCTCTTCAGGATTGGAAATTCGGGTGCCTGGGAGGCAGTAGCAGAGGCTTTTCTCTCTGGACTGTATACCTAGGATGGTCTCGGAAAGGACGGGTGAGCACATGGGTCCATGGGATATTCTCCCTTTCTGGGGATTCTGCCAGGCCCCCAAGAGTTTGATGTTTTTCTGGGGGAAGGGAAGAGTGCTCTTTTCAATCTCAGGGCCCTGCCAAAACAGGGATTCCAGAGACGGGTTGTGGGTCACGTGGTCTGGACAACCACACCAAGGGTTAGGATTTGGGTCTAGGGGCACAATAGGTTCTCTCGGAGGGATATTGTTCCAGCCCCGACAGGCTGTGCTTGAAAGGGGTCTCAGGCTAAGAGTCAAAATGCCTGTTTGTACCCAGTTGCCCTTCGTGAGTGGGCGATGTCTCATGGGCCATGCAGGTGGCTCCCACTCTGAAAGTAGTACCACCTTATCAACATCCACTTTCCTGCCAAGGGGAAGGAGGAGTACTCTGTTGTGCTTCAGGGACACACAAGGGCAGGGTTTTGCATGACCTTCTGGGGTCAGATACATGCATACCCAGGTTGGATGGAAATAACGAGCTCCGCCTAGGCAGTTCCCACCAGCATGATATGGGTCCCACTAACTGGCTGGCCGACAGGAGATTCGGTCTCGGGCTGTGTTACACAGAGCCTTAGTTCACAGGGCGACCTATGATATCAGCTGGCCCTTGAGGGCCGTGTGGTTGGATCTCATTTGGGGTTTTGGGCAGACCTGTAGGACATTTCTTCTTTCTGTTGGCCAGGTAGAAGTCAGCTTTGTGACTCCAGAATTCCCAAGTTGGAGGGCCTGCTTGCAAAGCTTGTGAGGATCGAAATCTGAAAACACAAGCTATGGTTATGTTCATTTCCGATGGCATGACAGTTCCAATGTGCAGCAGCTGTTTCAGGATCTCCAGCACCTGAGGTTGGGCGAGGCGAGATGTCTGCTCACACTGGAATTTGTATCCATGATGGCCAACGAATCCTCGGGTGGCCTCAAGAAGCCTTGGAGGCTTATGCAAGCTGTAGCTTGTGAGCTGCTCCAAACCACAAGGTGTCCTTCTGCGGGACAGGGGAAGTCAGCTTAGAGGTCTCCCACATGGAAAGATTCGACAGCAGAGCTCTCCGAATGGATGCCTGGAAAACCTACCTCGCGTTACCACAGCAGCCAAGCAACAGGGCAGCTTTGATCTGCTGCCTCTGGTTCGAAGTTCCAAGGGATCTGAGTTGACTGAGGTTCTCAGTCTGATGGGTCCCAATGCTGCTTGGTTTCCAGGGAGACCTGAGAATGTGGCTGTGGCTCTGGGGCCATGCAGGAATCTCCTAGGCTGAGGGTTGGGCCCGGTTCTCAAAAGCAAGGTTTCCTTCTTGAGACCAGAGTGATTCTGTTGTATGGCTAGGGGCCACACGTTGGGCCATAAGTTGGTTTTCCAGAACAGGCCTGAGGGACAGAGGCCTGAAAACCTA
>NW_019155892.1:0-1320 GCF_002288905.1 Enhydra lutris kenyoni | reverse complement strand
ACCAGAGGGATTCTATTGTATGGCTAGGGGCCACATGTTGGGCCATAAGTTGGTTTTCCAGAACAGGCCTGAGGGACAGAGGCCTGAAAACCTAAGCTAGGTATTGGATGAGTTTTTTCGGGCATGTTAGGTTCAATCTTCAGACTCAGGTCCATTGACGTGCGTTTCTTCCTGCAGGTAGGTGCTGAAGGTTTGTCTGTCAGACTGCGCATTTTTTCCAGAGCAGCCTATGAAATTGGTGTGGGTTAAGGTGTCTTGAAGGTTTCTCCCATTCTGGAAGGTTTGGGCAACTGAGATGTGCAGAGTACCCTCGGGAGAGCAGGCCCAGTGATGCTGTTTGGTTCTGGAGGTCCCATCCTGGAGGGCATGTGGTCATGGCTTTGGGAACCAAGTCTTCAGACAGCAACTCGGGGAAGACTTAGGAGCAAAGTTATGGCAGGCCCGATCTGCAGACCCGGAAAGCAGCTCCTCAGGATTTGAAAACGGATGCCTGGGAGCAGTAGCAGAGGCGTTTCTGTCTGGACTCTATATCCAGGATGGCCTCGGAATGATAGGGTTTATTCATGGGTCCATGGGAGCTTCTTCCTATCTGGGGTTTTTCCCCAGCTCCCAAGAGTTTGCAGTCTTTCTGGGGTAGGAAGAGTGCTGTTTTCCACGTCAGGGGTCACGCCCAAACAAGGATTCCAGAGTGGGGTTGTGAGTCAGGTGGTCTGGACAACCCCACCAAGGGTTAGGATTTGGGCCAAGAGGCACGAGTGGCCTGCTCTCTGGCTTCCTGTTCCCGGCCCCAACAGGGTGTGCTTTAAAGGGGTCTCAGGCTGAGGGACACGATGCCTGCTTGGGCCCAGCTGCCCCTCCTGAGTGGGCGTGGTCTCATGGGCCATGTAGCTGGCTCCCACTCTAGAGTAGTACAACCATCTCAACATCCACAATCCTGCCATGAGGTAGGAGTACTCTGCTGTGATTCTGGTTCCCCCATAGGCAGGGATTTGCGCTACCTTCTGGGGTCAGATACCTGCATACCCAGGATCGCAGGAGATTACGGGCTCTGACCAAGACAGAGCCCACCTGCAGGATATGGGTCGCGCTATAGGCTGACTGACAGGATGCCGGGGCTCGGGCTGTGTTACACAGAGCATCAGTTCACAGGGCGGCCTAAGATATCAGGGTGCCCTTGAGGGCCATGCTGCTGGACACTCATCTGGTGATTCTGGGCAGACCCGTAGGGCATTTCTTCCTTCCGGTGGGCAGGCAGAAGGCAGCTTTCTTTTTCCAGAATTCCCAATATGGATGGCCTGCTGGCAAGGTGTGTGAGGATGG
>NW_019155891.1:3255-4418 GCF_002288905.1 Enhydra lutris kenyoni | reverse complement strand
AATCTTTCCATATGGGGACCCTGGAGCCCTCTAACTGGACTTCCTCTATCCCGCTGAAGGACACCTTGCTGTTTGGAGCAGCTCACAAGACCAAGCTTGGGAAAGCCGCCAAGGCTTCTTGAGGCCGCACGAGCATTCGTTGGCCATCATGGATACAAATTGCAGCGTGAGCAGACATCTCACACTCGATCGTCCTCAGGTGCTTGAGATCTCGAAACAGACGCTGCACATTGGAACTGTTATGGCCACGGCACTGAACATAAGCATAGCTTTGTTTTCAGACTTCCTTCCTCACACACCTTGCCAGCAGGCCATCCATATTGAGAATTCTGAAAAAAAAATGCTGCCTTTTGCCTGCCCACCGGAATGAAGAAATGCCCTACGGGTCTGCTGCTCAGAATCCCCACATGAGGGTCCAGCAGCATGGCCTTCAAGGGCACCCTGATATCCTAGGCTGCCCTGTGAACTGATGCTCTGTCTGACACAGCCCGAGCCCCGGCCTCCTATCAGCCAGTCACATAGCGCGACCTATATCCTGCAGGTGGGCTCTGTCTTGGTCAGAGCCCATCATCTCCTGCGAACCTGGCTATGCAGGTATCTGACCCCCGAAGGTAGTGCAAATCCCTGCCTATGGGGGAACCTGAATCACAGCAGAGTACTCCTCCTTCCTCATGGCAGGAATGTGGATGTGGAGATGGTTGTAGTACTCAGGAGTGGGAGCCAGCTACATGGCCCATGAGACCACGCCCACTCAGGAGGGGCAGCTGGGTACAAGTAGGCATTGTGACCCTCAGCCTGAGAACCGTTTAAAGCACACCCTGTTGGGGGCTGCTCCAGGAAGCCAGAGAGCAGGCCTCTCGTGCCTCTTGACCCAAATCCGAACCCTTGGGGAGTTTGGCCAGGCCACGTGACCCACAACCCCACTCTGGAATCCTTGTTTAGTCGGGACCCCTGACGTGGAAAACAGCACTCTTCCCTTCCCCCAGAAAGACTGCAAACTCTTGGGAGCCGGGGAAAAACCCCAGATAGGAAGAACCTCCCATGGACCCATGTAGCAACCCTGTCATTCCGAGGCCATTCTGGATATAGAGTCCAGACAGAAAAGCCTCTGCTACACTCCCAGGCATCCGAATTTCAAATCCTGTGGAGCTGCTTTCAGGGTC
>NW_019155891.1:0-2615 GCF_002288905.1 Enhydra lutris kenyoni | reverse complement strand
AGATTCCTGCATGGCCCCAGAGCCACAGCCACATTCTAAGGTCTCCCTGGACACCAAGCAGCATTGGGACACGTCAGACTGAGAACCTCTGTCAACTCAGATCCCTTGGAACTTCGAACCAGAGGCAGCGGATCAAAGCTGCCCTGTTCCTTGGCTGCTGTAGTAACGCGAGGTGGGGTTTCCAGGCATCCATTCGGAGAACTCTGCTGTCGAATCTTTCCATGTGGAAGACCTCTAAACTGACTTCCCCTGTCCCGCAGAAGGATACCTTCTGGTTTGGAGCAGCTCACAAGCCCCAGCATGGATAAGCCTCCAAGGCATCTTGAGGCCACCCGAGCATTCGTTGGCCATCATGGACACAAATTCCAGAGTGAGCAGACATCTCACCCTCGCCCATCATCAGGTGCTGGAGTTCTTGAAACAGCAGCTGCACTTTGGAACTGTCATGCCCTCGGCACTGAAAATAACCATAGCTTGTGTTTTCAGATTTCGATCCTCACAAGCTTTGCCAGGAGGCCCTCCACCTTGGGAATTCTGGAGTCACAAAGCTGCCATCTACCTGGCCAACAGAAAGAAGAAATGTCCTACAGGTCTGCCCTAAACCCCAAATGAGCGTCCAAACACACGGACCTCAAAGCCACCCTGATATCATAGGTCGCCCTGTGAACTAATGCTCTGTGTCACACAGCCCGAGACCCAATCTCCTGTCGGCCAGCCAGATAGCGGGACCAATATCCTGGTGGTGGGAACTGCCTTTGCCCGAGCCCGTTATTTCCATCCAACCTGGGTATGCAGGTATCTGACCCCAGAAGGTAGTGCAAAACCCGGCCCTTGTGTTTACATGAAGCACAACAGAGTACTCCTCCTTCCCCATGGCCGGATGTGGATGTTGATATGGTGGTACTACTTTCAGAGTGGGAGCCACCTGCATGGCCCATGAGACCACGCCCACTCAGGAAGGGCAACTGGGCACAAACAGGCATTGTGACTCTTAGCCTGAGACCCCTTTCAAGCACAGCCTGTCAGGGCTGGACCAGGATCCCAAGAGAGAACCTATTGTGCCCCTAGACCCAAATCCTAACCCTTGGTGGGGTTGTCCAGGCCACGTGAGCCACAACCCGTCTCTGGAATCCCTGTATTGGCAGGACCCCTGAGATAGACAAGAGCACTCTTCCCTTCCCCGAGAAAAACACCAATCTCTTGAGAGCCTGGTAGAATCCCCAGAAAGGGAGAATATCCCATGGACCCATGTGCTCACCCGACCATTCCGAGGCCATCCTAGGTGTACAGTCCAGAGCGAAAAGCCTCTGCTACTGCCTTCCAGGCACCCGAATTTCAAATCCTGAGGAGCTGCTTTCAGGGTCTGCACATCGGGCCTGCCATAACTTCGCCCCTAATACTTCCCCGAGTTGCTGTCTGAAGACTTAATTCCCAAAGCCTTGACCACATGCCCTCCAGGATGGGAACCCGAGAACCACACCCCATCACTGGGTTGCCTTCCCGAGGAATGTCTGCCCGTCTCAGTTGCCCAAACCATTCAGAATGGGAGAAACCTGCAAGGCACCTGAACCCACCCCAATTTCATAGGCCGCTCTGGAAAAAAGGCGCAGTATGAGACACCGTCAGCACCTACCTGCAGGAAGACACGCACGTAAATGGGCCTGATTCCGAAGATTCAACCTGACATGCCCCTAGGACCTCATCCAAAACCTAGCTAAGGTTTTCAGGCATCTGTCCCTCCGGCCTGTTCTGGAAAACCAACATATAGCCCAACGTGTGGTCCCTGAGCCATACAGTAGAACCCCTCGTGTCCCGAGAAGGAAACTTTGCTCTTGGGAACGGGGTCCCACCCACAGGCTAGGAGGTTCCTGCATGGCCCCAGAGCCATCGCCACATTCTAAGGTCTGCCTGGACACCAAGCAGCATTGTGACCCGTCTGACTGAGAACCTCCGTCAACTCAGATCCCTTGGAACTGCGAAGCAGAGCCACTCGATCAAAGCTGCCCTGTTCCTAGGCTTCAGTGGTAACGGAGGTGGAGTTTCCAGGCATCCATTCGGAGAGCTCTGCGATCGAATCGTTCCATATGGGGACCCTGGAGCCCTCTAACTGGACTTCCCCTGTCCCGCTGAAGGACACCTTGCTGTTTGGAGCAGCTCACAAGCTCAAGCTTGGGAAAGCCGCCAACGCTTCTTGAGGCCGCATGAGCATTCGTTGGCCATCATGGATACAAATTCCAACGTGAGCAGACATCTCACACTCGATCGTCCTCAGGTGCTTGAGATCTCGAAACAGACGCTGCACTTTGGAACTGTTATGGCCTCGGCACTGAACATAACCATAGCTTTGTTTTCAGACTTCCATCCACACACACCTTGCCAGCAGGCCATCCATATTGAGAATTCTGGAAAAAGAATGCTGCCTTCTGCCTGCCCACCAGAATGAAGAAATGCCCTACGGGTCAGCTGCTCAGAATCCCCACATGAGGGTCCAGCAGCATGGCCCTCAAGGGCACCCTTATATCATAGGCCGTCCTGTGAACTGATGCTCTGTCTGACACAGCCCGAGCCCCGGCCTCCTGTCAGCCAGCCATATAGCGCGACCCATATCCTGCAGG
>NW_019155890.1:1202-4426 GCF_002288905.1 Enhydra lutris kenyoni | reverse complement strand
GGCCTCTGTCCCTCCGGCCTGTTCTGGAAAACCAACATATGGCCCAACGTGTGGTCCCTGAGCCATACAGTAGAACCGCTCCGGTCCTGAGAAGGAAACTTTGCTCTTGGGAACGGGGTCCCACCCACAGGCTTGGAAGTTCCTGCATGGCCCCAGAGCTACCGCCACATTCTAAGGTCTCCCTGGACACCAAGCAGCATTGTGACCCGTCAGACTGAGAACCTCCGTCAACTCAGAATCCTTTGAACTGCGAAGCAGAGCCACTGGATCAAAGCTGCCCTGTTCCTAGGCTTCAGTGGTAATGGAGGTGGAGATTCCAGGCATCCATTCGGAGAGCTCTGCTATCGAATCTTTCCATATGGGGACCCTGGAGCCCTCTAACTGGACTTCCCCTGTCCCGCTAAAGGACACCTTGGTGTTTGGAGCAGCTCACAAGCTCCAGCTTCGGAAAGCAACCAAGGCATCTTGAGGCCGCACGAAATTCGTGGGCCATTATGGATACAAATTTCAGCGTGATCAGACATCTCACACTCGTTCATCCCTAGGTGCTTGAGATCTCGAAACAGACGCTGCACATTGGAACTGTTATGGCCTCGGCACTGAACATAAGCATAGCTTTGTTTTCTGACTTCCATCCTCACACACCTTGCCAGCAGGCCATCCATATTGGGAATTCTGGAAAAACAAAGCTGCCTTCTGCCTGCCCACCGGAAGGAAGAAATGCCCTACGGGTCTGCCCAGAATCCTCAGATGAGGGTCCAACAGCATAGCCCTCAAGGGCACCCTGATATCATAGGCCGCCCTGTGAACTGATGCTCTGTCTGACAAGCCCGAGCCCCAGCCTCCTGTCAGCCAGCCACATAGCGCGACCCATATGCGGCAGGTGGGCTCTGTCTTGGTCAGAGCCCGTCATCTCCTGCGAACCTGGGTATGCAGGTATCTGACCCCAGAAGGTAGCGCAAATCCCTGCCTATGGGGGAACCTGAATCACAGCAGAGTCCTCCTCCTTCCTCTGGCAGGAATGTGGATTTGAGATGGTTGTACTTTTCTAGAGTGGGAGCCAGCTACATGGCCCATGAGAAGACGCCAACTCAGGAGTGGCAGCTGGGCACAAGCAGGCATTATGTCTCTCAGCATAAGACCCGTTTAAAGCACACTCTGTTGAGGGCTGGACCACGAAGCCAGAGAGCAGGCTTCTCGTGTCGCTTGGCCCAAATCCTAACCCTTTTTGGGGTTGTCCAGGCCACGTGACCCACAATCCCACTCAGAAGTCCTTGTTTGGGCTGGACCCCTGATGTGGAAAACAGCACTCTTCCCTTCCTCCAGAAAGACAGCAAACTCTTGGGATCCGGGGAAAAACCCCAGATTGGTAGAACCTCCCATGGACCCATGTAGCAACCCTATCATTCTGAGGCCATCCTGGATATAGAGTCCAGACAGAAAAGCCTCTGCTACTGCTCCCAGGCATCCGAATTTCAAATCCTGAGGAGCTGCTTTCCGGGTCTGCAGATCGGGCTTGCCATAACTTCGCTCCAAATTCTTCCCCGAGTTGGTGTCTGAAGACTTGGTTCCCAAAGCCGTGACCACATGCCCTCCAGGATGGGACCTCCAGAACCAAAGAGCATCACTGGGCCTGCTCTCCCGAGGGAACTCTGCACATCTCAGTGGCCCAAAGCTTCCAGAATGGGAGATACCTTCAAGGCACCTGATCCCACACCAATTTCATAGGCTGCTCTGGAATAAATGCGCAGTCTGACTGACACACCTTCAGCACCAACCTGCAGGAGGAAACGCACGTCAATGTACCTGAGTCTGAAGACTGAACCTGACATACCCCTAGGACCTCATCCAATACCTAGCTTAGGTTTTCAGGCCTCTGTCCCTCAGACCAGTTCTGGAAAACCAACTTATGGCCCAACGTATGGACTATTGCCATACAATAGAATCCCTCTGGTCTCGAGAAGGAAAAGTTGCTCTTGAGAACGGGGACCAACCCTCAGCCTAGGAGATTCCCGCATGGCCCCAGAGTCACAGCCACATTCTAAGGTCTCCCTGGACACCAAGCAGCATTGTGACCCGTCAGACTAAGAACCTCTGTCAACTCAGATCACTTGGAACTTCGAACCAGAAGCAGCGAATCAATGCTGCCCTGTTCCTGGCTGCTGTGGTAACGCGAGGTGGGGTTTCCAGGCATCCATTCGGAGAGCTCTGCTGTCGAATATTTCCATGTGGGAGAGATATAAGCTGACTTCCCCTGTCCCGCAGAAGGACACCTTGTAGTTTCGAGCAGCTCACAAGCTCCAGCTTGGATAAGCCTCCAAGGCTTCTTTAGGCCACCCGAGCATTCGTTGGCCATCATGGATACAAATTCCACTGTGAGCAGACATCTCACCCTCGCCCATCCTCAGGTGCTGCAGATCTTGAAACACCGGCTGCATTGGAACTGTCATGCCCTCGGCACTGAACATAACCATAGCTTGTGTTTTCAGATTTCGAATCTCACAAGCTTTACCAGCAGGCCCTCCACCTTGGGAATTCCGGAGTCACAAAGCTGCCTTCTACCTGGCCAGCAGAAAGAAGAAATTTCCTACAGGTCTGCCCAAAACCCCCAATGAGCGTCCAACCACACGGCCCTCAAGGGCACCCTGATATCATACGTCGCCCTGTGAACTAAAGCTCTGTGTAACACAGCCCGAGAACCAATCTCCTGTCGGCCAGCCAGATAGCGGGACCCATATCCTGAAGGTGGGAACTGCCTTGGCCCGAGCCCGTTATTTCCATGCAACCTGGGTATGCAGGTATCTGACCCCAGAAGATAGTGCAAAACCCTGCCCTTGTGTGTACCTGAAGCACAACAGAGTACTCCTCCTTCCCCATGGCAGGAAAGTGGATGTTGATATGGTTGTACTACTTTGAGTTGGAGCCACCTGCATGGCCCATGAGACCACACCCACTCAGGAGGGGCAACTGGGCCCAAACAGGCATTGTGACTCTTAGCCTGAGATCCCTTTCAAGCAAAGCCTGTCAGGGCTGGACCAGGATCCCACAGAGAGAACCTATTTTGCCCCTAGACCCAAATCCGAACCCTTAGTGGGGTTGTCCAGGCCACGTGACTCACAACCCGTCTCTGGAATTCCTGTTTGGCAGGACCACTGAGATGGAAAAGAGAACTCTTCCCTTCCCCCAGAAAAACACCAAACTCTTGGGAGCCTGGCAGAATCCCC
>NW_019155890.1:0-1102 GCF_002288905.1 Enhydra lutris kenyoni | reverse complement strand
ACCAAACTCTTGGGAGCCTGGCAGAATCCCCAGAAAGGGAGAATATCCCATGGACCCATGTGCTCACCCGTCCATTCCAAGACCATCCTAGGTATACAGTCCAGAGAGAAAAGCCTGTGCTACTGCCTCCCAGGCACCCGAATATAAAATTCTGAGGAGCTGCTTTCAGGGTCTGCACATCGGGCCTGCCATAACCTCGCCCCTAATTCTTCCCCGAGTTGCTCTCTGAAGACTTCGTTCCCAAAGCTTTGACCACATGTCCTCCAGGACGGGACCTCCAGAACCACACCGCATCACTGGGCCTGCTCTCCCGAGGAAACTCTGCCCGTCTCACTTGCCAAAACCATCCAGAATCGGAGAAACCTGCAAGGTACCTGAATCCACCCCAATTTCATAGGCCGCTCTGGAAAAAATGCGCAGTATGAGACACCGTCAGCACCTACCTCAAGGAAGACACGCACGTCAATGGGCTTGAGTCCGAAGATTCAAGCTGACATGCCCCTAGGACCTCATCCAAAACCTAGCTTAGGTTTTCAGGCCTCTGTCCCTCCGACCTGTTCTAGAAAACCAACATATGGTCCAACGTGTGGTCCCTGAGCCATACAGTAGAACCCCTCTGGTCCTGAGAAGGAAACTTTGATCTTGGGAACGGGGTCCCCCCACAGGCTAGGAGGTTCCTGCATGGGCCCAGAGCTATTGCCACATTCTAAGATCTCCCTGGACACCAAGTAGCATTGTGACCCGTCAGACTGAGAACCTCCGTCAACTCAGATCTCTTGGAACTGCGAAGCAGAGCCACTGGATCAAAGCTGCCCAGTTCCTAGGCTTCAGTGGTAACGGAGGTGGATTTTCCAGCATCCATTCGAGGAGCTCTGCTATCGAATCTTTCCATATGGGGACACTGGAGCCCTCTAACTAGACTTCCCCTGTCCCGCTGAAGGACACCTTTCTGTTTGGAGCAGCTCACAAGCTCCAGTTTCGGAAACCCGCCAAGGATTCTTGAGGCCGCACGAGCATTCGTGGGCCATCATGGATACAAATTCCAGCGTGAGCACACATCTCACACTCGATCGTACTCAGGTGCTTGAGATCTCGAACAGAC
>NW_019155889.1:0-4426 GCF_002288905.1 Enhydra lutris kenyoni | reverse complement strand
GGTGTCCTCATTTACTTTTGTATTAGGGTAATGTTGGCCTCAGCAAATGAGTTTAAAAGCTTTCTCTTCTGTTTCTTTTGGAAATGTAGGCAAAGGACTGGTATGAATCCTTCCCTGAATGGTAGAATTTATCATGAAAGGCATCTGGTTCTAGAACTTGGTTTTTTGGGAGGTTTTAAATTGCTGACATGATGTGTACTGGTGTTTTATGTAAGTACTGAATCACTAAAGATGAAACTGTTTCTACATCTTGGTGGTGGGATGGATGAAGGGGAACAAGAGTCATGGAGGCCCAGCACTCGGAGGCTCCATCTGCCACTGTGGCTGTGCCATTCCTCTCAGGTGCTGGCAGAGGATGAAGGACGTGGTGGAAACACGGCAGAGTGGTGGTGGCGGGGTGGCAGGAATGTGGTGTCTGAGGGGGTGATGAGACTGATGTGTGGCTCTCCTGTCCCACCCACAGGGTATCAGATCGCCTACTGCCTGGCCAACAGCAACTCCAGCATGTTCACCACAGTGGAGATGGGTGCCAGGGTGAGGCAATTCACAGCCACTGAGCTGGCCCCAGAGTCAGCATACATCTTCAGACTGATGACCAAGATGAGGCAGGGCTGGGGGAGCCCCTAGAGGCCACCGTCATAACCACTGAGAAGCGAGGTAAGGCCAGAGGCCCAGGTCCACTGTCGTGGTGACAAGGAGAGGACACCTAGGCCCAATTGGGAGCCACAAACTTGCTGGGTCCACAGCTTCCTTGGGCAAGGATTGCAGGGTAGTGTGTCTACACAGCCTGATATTTACCAGACAGGCAGGGATGTCCCTTGAGAGGAGGTTGAGTAACTGAATCAGGGTGGCTATGAGTCACCACGTTGGAGGGAGGTTCCCTGAATCCAGGTGATTTTTCTCTGATGTTCAAAACCACAGGACCAGCTGAGCCAGGGGTCCCAAATCATGTTTTCGACCAAGCAATCTTAGGGAGATGTGTCTTCATGGATACCGCTTCTGTTCCAAGCACTGGTGAGGTGCTTATTGTTCATCGTCTTGGTTTTTCCTCACCAAATCCTGGGGGACAATGGGCTGTGAGGCCCAGTTCTTCAGAAGACAAGGGGCATGGACAGATTCAGTCATTTACTGGGACACAGCTGTTGAGGCAGGGATGTGGACACCCTCTACAGACTCTGGGCTCTGTATTCCCAAAGCAATCTGCTGTGGGTTCCCATATCAGTGAGCCCCTGATATGACCTCCAGCCTCAACCTGGGATCTCCCTTAGTGGGTTCCCTTCCCAGGGCCACCCCAACTACTATAGGCCTTTTTTATGCCACCTGACATTGGATGGACCACAGGGGTTCCAGCTTAGGTCGAAGTCAGGGCAGAGCAGGGTCGATCTGGAATGCAAAACAGCACTGAACCCCCACTCTGAGGCTGCCAGGAGCCTGGGAGTCTTTCAGGGCAGCGTGGTGCCTGCCAGTTTCTGTGCTACAACAAGCCCACATGCATAGTTCCGTTAGAGTTCTGGCTTCAGAATGTGTGGCTCAGGGACTGCTTCCCTATTCTCTCCACATCCAGGGTTCAGGATGTGCTATGGCCCTGCTGAGGTCACAGGGTAGCAAACGGGTAGTAGCTTGACCCGGCCTATCCCAGGAGTGGTGTTGAGGGGAACATATGGCTCATTTACTTCCTGTGCTCTTGAACAGAGAGCCCCATCCATGCCCCAGAGATATCTCCCTGGACTTTGGAGCAATATCAAAACAACAAAATGAAAGGATCCAGGATATATTTGGGCCCATTTAACTGCAGAGGTACTCTTGGTCTGTGGCTTGCTCATCAATGTCAGAGCAGGGCTCTTACAGGAGCACAGGTAGGCTGACAACCAGGCCTGCTGTAGGGTATCTGGAAATGTTGCCACCCTGGGAGAAACACATTTGTTCACTACTCAAGTGTTATTTGTGCTGTTGTGCTGAATCCTCCTCTGACCCACCTGGGTACCATGAGAGGTTGAGTGAAATGCAACTCCTGGAGTGTAGATTGTGTTGGCTTCCCTATACATCTGTCCTTAGGGGTTATTCAGCCAGTGGAGAAGGGTCTGGGGAACAGGTATTTGGGGCTGACGTGCCTTGCTTCAGAAGTACCCCCTAAGGTTGAGCAGGAAGGCAGGAGCTGCAGTCCTATCTGGTACCTGTGTCCACATTGGTCACCATGGTGGTTGGGTTGAGGGGAGCGCAGGGCCAGCCAGCCACTGTCTGTGGCTCTTCAACTGCCTATTGATGGCCTGCAACCCAGGCCCAGGTGGGAAGGTGTATATTTGCTCTTATTTTTGCTTTTTTCACCAATATGTGGGTTACCTTCTTCCAAAGAGATCTGTCGAGGACATGGAACACAGAGGCTGAACTGCCTGGTGGACACCTTGAGAGCGTGTGCTGTGCAACCAGGGGATAAAGGGCTAGACCTGTCTGACCACAGTGGATGCAAAGGGGGCACTGAACAGTTTTTTGGGCCTCAGGCAAGGCGGTGGGCTTCAGGGTTTCGCCATCATCCAGAAAGCCTCCATGAACACTGTTGCAAATTCTTTACAACTCCTCTGGTTTTCTCCTTGGGATAAAATTCTAGAAGCAGAACCCTTAGCTCAGAAGTCATGAGCGTGTTTTGCTTGGAGATATGGAAACTTATGGACATGCCATGCCCTGGGGACCAGGATACAAGTCTTGTGGCCTCTCTGCTTTGATGTTGATATCGTGCCTTCTATGTTTGGTGAAAATATATCTCATTAAGCATGTGTCTGCAGGATTTTCATCCCTACTCTACTATTAAATGCCTGTGACTGTACATGGTGATGTGTCTCATGGGGTCTTAGTGTCTGATCGTGAAAATTCCTCAAACTCAACTGGGTATGGATTGCAGAACTCATGGAAAAGCTGCATTCAAGCCAAACAAGAACTAATAGGGGGGGACTGAGTGAGCTGAGGAACATGAGTCTACCTTTGTGACTCTTGTTTGAAACATTGCTGGTTCTTTAATGTTTCTCCTTCCAGACTGAGGGAAACTTTCTCTGAAAATATCCATGTTCTACAAAAATGTGATGAAATATTTCTGTGCGAACAAATGGGAGCATTTAACTTCTCTCCCTCCCTGAACCCTCCATCATTCAGAAACTCTCAGGAGAATTCTTTCTTCCAAGGTACTTAAGATTATTGGTGTAAATTCTGCACAAGTGCCTTTTTCTTGTAACAGAACACCACTGGAAACATTGGTTATTTTACTAAGGGATTGAGTGAAATGTCCAATTTGAGAGTAACGTGCATAGACTCAGATAATGACCAGACAATTTTCAGGAATTAAGGGTGGCTTTATGGAGCCCCTTGGCAATCGGGGCTTGACACCTTGATGACACAGTGCCCAGGAGCCTTGCCAGATGAGTAGGAAATGTTAGTTGTTGGCAGGTATAGGAACCTCAGGATATTTGGGGGACCTCGAGAAGAGGAATCCACCCAAATCAACAGGTATTGCAGTCAAGTCTGATGAGAGTATTGTGCTTGTATTTGGCTTGGACACACTACTGAACGTTCACTCTAGAGATTCCTCATGAAAAGTTCCAGCACGGCAGGGTTTCAAAATCTGTATGGAACAGTCCGTCACTATGCCTGCCAGGCTTAGTTAGAATAGATGCTAAGAAACCAAGTGTGCTTTCGGCTGCCTTCTTGCATCTATGAAACCATCCCAAATCCGTTGAACTGAAATCCATCAGCCATGTGGACTGGCACACGCTGCCTCCACCACCAGGCATTTCTGTGCCTCACAATGGGTCCTGTGGAGTTCTGATTCTATTTAGTTCACAATCATATTTGGGGAACTCACTTTGGACGCTGGCAGTGTTTTCTGATTGGGAAAAAACTATCAAAACTATACCCCAAATCGTCCCAGAATCCTCTAGAAGCTGGTTGTTGGAGGGCTTGCCATTTGGGTCAGTAGCATTGTCTCTGGTTAGGATTGAAACAACTTCAATCTCCAAGGTATAGGTTACATTCATATTGGGTGGTGATTAGTTGTTGGTTTTTTAAATTTCCTTTTTTGAGTTCCAGGGTCCATGAGAGGCATGTCTTAGAAAGGAAAGGCTGGATGCTCATTTCAGCCTAATAGAGTTGTGAAAAAAAGAAAAGAAACAAGGCAAACAGAATCACTCACATAGAGTAGGAAAAACATTCAGGAGGTAGAGTATATGCACATCTCCTATAGGAGTCCCGTGTCATTGAAGTTATGGGGTAGATGAATGAGAATGCATGTCAAAAGTGAAAGAAGATTCAATGAGAAGTAAGCAACCCTAGGACGGTCATGCAAAATGCAGCTGAAATAAGGTTTCTGCAGATCTTTTGCTCGTGGTCGGAGGAGCAGGAACTTTATATAGACTCTCGTCACTAGTTGCAAATGCTGATT
>NW_019155888.1:0-4427 GCF_002288905.1 Enhydra lutris kenyoni | reverse complement strand
CTTAATCTCACAAAACAAACTGAGGGTTGATGGGGGAGGGGGGTTGGGATTATGGACATTGGGGAGGGTATGTGCTATGGTGAGTGCTGTGAAGTGTGTAAACCTGGCGATTCACAGACCTGTACCCCTGGGGATAAAAATATATGTTTATAAAAAATAAAATTAAAAAAATAATTACTGTGTTTATGCAAGTTTGTCTTTGTTTAAGGGATTTGAAATGTTTAAAAGATTTAGTCATATTACATTTGTAATTGCAGTTTAAATTTAATTAATTAAATTTGTATCCGATATCAAAATCCTCGAGAAAAATTGGCTTGCCAGGTATTTTATGTTAGAGAGATGATTTTTAATAAACTAAACACTAAACAAAGCACAAATAATAGTGAACTCTACAGAAAAGGCTCCATGGGAATTAAAAATCTATCAATAGTAGGGAGTTCTCTACTTTCAAAAGATCTGGCTTCTCTTCACATGTGTTGCTTCTCTCTGTATGTGTTGGTTGTCGAGTTTAGATTTATCTCCATCTCCACTCTACATCATTCTCAGAGTCTTAGCTCACTCCAGAAGATCCTTCACTTTCTTTAGAAAACATTTCTATGGTTTTACCCTGGGGCAAATGCTGCTGCCTGATAGTTTATGAGAAAGAAGAGAAGGACTTGAAGGAAGAGCCCACTTGACTGGTCCATGCAAAGTCGTTTTCATTCATCTCCTTGATTATAGCTCTACGCATTTTGCTATTCCCTGGCCTTATTTATTCAACTTGACATGCCTCTGGGACTCTGCAGTAGCTTTCTACCTTGGCTACAGTCTTCTGTGGCTTCCCAGCCTACACTTTCTTATCTGATTTTTGCCTCTAAGTTGTGAAAATTCTCTGGTTTCCTGATTGCTCCTCTCTCAGTCTCCATACTATTCAGCCTCACCCCTCTTGTTCATTTCTAGTATTATAATTAGGAAGGCAGGGAAGTGAATGTATGCAGTCTGCCATCTTGAACTAGAAATCCGAACTTTTAAAAAGATGTTAACACACAAATTGTATCTTCCATGAAGTTAATGCTTTTCTTGGGGGTTTAAATGCACCTCACATTTTAAGATATAAATGGTTTGAGCCTGCAGGTAGGTATTATGTTCAGGTTATCGTCACATGTCATACAGATCCTGCAGGTGCATGTGTCAATTTTGCAGAAAGTTTTGGAGTTACTCTTTAAGCTGTCTCAATTTAGTTTGGGATATCCCAGTTGTACATCTCAAATTTAGAAACATTTAGAGTTCTTAAGGAACAGATTATGTTTTAATTAATGCATTTCAGAGTCACAAAATATTCAGTCGTTTTTACCACTAGAATATGTTCCATAAGGAAATAAAATCTAAACCGAAGTACCGTTCCTTCTGTTGCTAAGAGGAAAATGTTCTTAAAAGGCTTACCTAATAGAGTTGGATTTACAGACTACTTTCTAAGCAGCTCACCTCACAGCCATCACTGACTTCCATAACTTAATATAAAGAAAATCTGTTTCTTCATAGATTATGGCTGTAAGATTTATTACTGACTAAAGCATATAATTCCCATAAATAAGCCAGTTCTGGGTTAGATTCTCCAAGGCCAAAGGGCTCACGTGACATTTTTCATTTGGGTACAGAATGGCCATTTGGGCTTATAGGATCATTGAGCCTACATTTCTAGTAGTTGACACTGATCCATTCCAAGTCTATAAAATATAGGAGATACCTCAGATGCCTTTAAAGTTTTAAAAATAAATAATTCAGACACCTTATAATTTTTGCCTGCAGGCTCTCTGAAACTAAGTGAAAGCAAACTTGGTCAGTAGTATAATTGAAAATAGTTAAATAAAGAGTGAAGCAAGGGATGGCTAAAGTATCAGTATTTTTCTTCCTGTATTATAATTTTCATGGAGCAATTTCTGATACAGTGTTAATACTGTTTTCCTGGAAGGAGTAGTTTTTCAGGTGGGGCTTTTCAGTTCTTAGATCAAAGTAATACTACAGAACAATACTGGTTACACACAGACTATTTAATCTTTGACTAAAGATAGGAATCATTGACTAAGATAGGAATTTTTAATTCTTATAATTAATAATTCCTTCTAGAAGTTAATGGAAGCATTTCTTAATGTTAATAGAATGGCATTTTTTCCAGAAATTGATATTTTTCCATTTTTCCCTTACTCTGTTCACAAGTCTCAAATGAGTAAAGGAGTAGGTTAATATATATGTTCTAAACATTTTAAAATCTAAAAGTATAGTAAATTATGTGCTATTTACATATATGTTTATACAAAGGTCCACATATAGCTCTTCAACAGTTGGGTAAATTTTTTATCTGTTGCAGAATATAGTATTTAGGATGACTCAAGGTGTTTTGCAAAGGGGTGGGATATAAAGAAATAAATATAACAGTATTTGAGCTTTATATTTATTGGTACTTATAGTGGGGAAAATCAGCTGTAGATATGTGCTACATTACATGATTGTAGGGTGGAATAAAATAACATTAGCTACTTGCTGTCTAGCCCTTTGTATCTCCTGCATCTGATCACAGACTATAGAGAGACAATAGTATTAGATTTTCCTTGACATTGTTTTTCAATATTATGTATTCAGCTATATTTTCAAGGTCTCTTAGTCTTATATATAATGTTATAGGAATAATATCAAATAAGTAATAACTGGTGACTTATCAAGGATTAGGTCTGGTGTGGTGGTCTAAAGGGAGTTCTCCATTCATTCTCATGGTTTGAGTCATTGATGATTTTCAGTCTTATCTCCAAACATGGCATTTCTCCTGAGCTCTAAATTCTTTAAAAATTATTTTTATTAACATATAATGTATTATTTGCCCCAGGGGTACAGGTCTGTGATTGAGCTCTAAGTTTTTAAGTCCATATTTAACTGCCTTAATTTATGATAGGTACTTCAAAAAGATCTGCTCGTTTTAGGATCCAACTAACTGCAAAGAGATTTGGGAAGTGTAGTCCACCGGCATGCTTAGGTAGAAGGAAAGCATGGGTTTGGTGGAGTCACTAGTCTCAGACTTGGTGCTCCACTTTTTAAAAACTCTAGTTAATGGTTTTGCCTTTTTTTTTTTTTAGTTTCAAAATTCCACTAATTCTGTCTCTTTATTTCAGTTTCTTTCCATTCTGCTGCTATCTCATTATTCCTTGTGTGGCCAGTTGCTTCCTACCTATTTCCTGCTCACCTTGGTCCTCCTTCCATCCTGGTGAAACAGTTATATTACTCCAAAATTAAATATCAAGAGATCATCTTTGCTTTTTTAAGGGAAAGACTTCATGACTTGCTAAGTATAAAATTCAAACGAAATTATTTTAGTATACATTGCTACTTGTAGATGCTGATAAAGGTCAGATTGCCACTCACCTATTACTTCAACTTGTGCTCTAGTGACACTGAACTCTATTTACCAAATATATCATGCCTTTGTGTCTTTATGAATGTTGTTCTGCCATCAATGCCCATCCTTATATCTAGTTCAGATGGTAGCACTTTTTCTCCTATGTTCTCCTATGAGCCATGTCACCTTTTTTATGAATTTGTGAATAACACTCATCACATTATTCAGAAATTTATTTGTTAATATGTATCATGTTAACATTTAGCACAGTGCCTGGAACATTATAGTGAAAGTTTACAGAACTCAGCAGTTAGCTTAAATTGGCATTGCATTTACTCATCTTAGTAGTTCTTGCACAGCTGTCCCAAGGCTTCCAGACAGAGAATTAAACAGAATTCTCAGTTTTTAATACTATAGCTTTGATCACTTCTCCCACCTAATTTATGATATATGAATGAACAATATTTGGTGCTAAAGAGTAAAACTGTGACTCAGGCCAAAATCACCTGATGATCTAGAGAGGATGATTACTGAAAAGACCCACAGTTGAGCCAGTTGGGGGTCTGCCAGTAACCTGACCATGCTACATTCCCTATGATTTAAGCAGTATCAATCAATGTGGCTTTCAGCCACATCTTTCTGTATACTAGAAATAGGAATATATTAAAATATATATTTTTTTAATTTGAGGCAATGATCTCATGATTGTTCATAGTTAAGATTGACTTTTGAATTTCAATTGGTCTCATCTGTTTGAAGCTTACAAAGCCCTAGCCTTCTTCCTTTTCTTCAAATTGGATGAAGTAGGATGAGAACTGAGGAGGAACCCTTTTGTTAGTTTGGAATGTAAATACACTTCTAGTTGGTGAGAACTTGTCTTTCAATACTCAGCTTAAAGCAGTCATTTTAAAAGACTGCAAAAAACATCCTGTTTCTTAGAACCACAATTTTTTCCTTCTTACTGTGGTTATTAAACTTCTGATTTTCCAGATTCTAGACCCTGTTTTTCTGGTCCTACCCTCCTGACTGTATTAACTTCCTGAGACTTTTTTTTTTTTTT
>NW_019155887.1:0-4429 GCF_002288905.1 Enhydra lutris kenyoni | reverse complement strand
AAAACCACAGTAAGATACCACCTCACACCAGTCAGAATGGCTAAAATTAACAAGTCAGGAAACAATAGATGTTGGCGAGGATGCGGAGAAAGAGGGAACCTTCCTACACTGTTGGTGGAAATGCAAGCTGATGCAGCCACTCTGGAAAACAGTATGGAGGTTCCTCAAAAAGTTGAAAACAGAGCTACCCTATGACCCAGCAATAGCACTACTGGGTATTTACCCCAAAGATACAAATGTAGTGATCTGAAGGGGCATGTGCACCCAAATGTTTATAGCAGCAATGTCCACAATAGCCAAACTATGGAAAGAACCTAGATGTTCAACAGATGAATGGATAAAGATGTGGTGTATATACACAATGGAAAACTATGCAGCCATCAAAAGTGAAATCTTGCCATTTGCAATGATGTGAATGGAACTAGAGGGTATTATATTAAGCAAAATAAGTAAGACAGAGAAAGAAAATTATCATATGATCTCTCTGGTATGAGGAATTTGAGAGGCAGGGCAGGGGTCATGGGGAGAAGGGCAGAAAAATGAAACAAGGTAGGACCAAGGAGGGAGACAAACCACAAGAGACTCAATCTCAGGAAACAAACTGAGGGTTGCTGGAGGGGATGGGGGTGGGAGGGATAAGGTAGCTGGAATATGGACATTGGGAAGGGTATGTGCTATGGTGAGTGCTGTGAATTGCATAAGAGTGATGATTTACAGACCTGTATCCCTGAAGCAAATAATACATTTTATGTTAATAAAATTAAAAAAGAAATTGTTAATGTCTAAGACTTTTTGCTTATTTTATTCTTCCACACCCTTCCTCTTTCCCCATACCACTCTCATGGTATCTTTCCCATCTCATATATTTCCATCCCTCTAGTTTCTCAAGTCAAAAATCTAAAAGACATACAATCCATTAGGAAGTCCTATCAACTTCAACTGTAAAGTAAAATCCAAATCCAAACATTCCATATAGCTACTCACTTGTGTCCATTCTACCTACATCTCACAAGTAAATGCAATACCCTCCTAACTGCACTACATCTTTTTGCTTTTGCATTCTCTTATAATTTATTCCCTATATACAAACTAAAATTCTCTTGTGAAAATATTGTAACTCTGGGTGCCTGGGTGGCTCAGTTGGTTAAGCACCTACCTTATGGTCAGGTCATGATGCTAGGGTCCTGGGATCAAGTCCCACATCAGTCTCTCTGCTCAGCAAGCAAGCTTGCTTCTCCCTCTCCCTCTGCCTGCCATTCCCCCTGCTTGTGTGCTCACTCTCTCTCTGTCTTTGTCAAACAAATAGAATCTTTTTAATTTTTTTAAATAAAGTATTATAACTCTGATGTCTTCCTAAAGCACTATAATAGAACTCATATTTCATGGTCTACAGAGTTCTATCTGACAAGATTGCTATTTACCTTTTTAATCTCATCTTCTATCATTCTCCCAAGTGTTCACTAGACTTGAACACATTGATCTCTTTCTGTCCCATTACTGTTAAGCTCATTTCAACCCATGACTTATACATTTGTGATTTCCCCCAGCTCTTCACACGTTTAGCTCCTTGTGTGTCAGCTCAAATGTCATTTCCTCAGACAGGCCTTTCTGGATCAGCATATCTAAAATAGACCAAACTCAAATCACTTTCTTGTATATCTCCTTCTTTTAAAATTTCCTTTATGAAGCTTACCTGTATCATGCTGTATATTTATTCGCTTTCTTATTTACTATCTTTTTCCTTCAATTAGATGTAAGTTCCACAAGAGACAGATCTTTGTCTGTCTTGTTTGTTAATGTATCCTCAGTTATTAGAACAGTGCCTGGCAAATATAAATATCTATTGGCTGAATCAGTGAATTGATGAATAAGTGAATAAAACAAGTTGGTTGAGAAAACTGAGACCGTATCATCTGTAGAATAGGAAGGAAAATATACATCTGAGACAGAAGAAACAAAAGTTAAGAAGGGTACAGATAGGCTTGGCGATAGGAGACTGATACAATCATTATTTGAAGATGAGCCAAGGTCCTCTTCCAAGGGCAAGTGGGACACCTTGTCAGTTGCTTTCTGTATAGCAATATATAATCTGTTTACAACATATCCCTAATGTATATTCCTGGCACAGCTAACACTGCCATCAATTTTAGCTCTAAATTCTTTTATATCAGTTTTTCCTCACTTACTAATCACTCACTCCCTTTCTCTAATGTCATTCATACATTTTATGGTTGGAGAAACATTTGCCTTAATGAAGATGAGAACAAGAGACCTGACCATAGAGATTCATTCTCTGCTTTCTGCTAACATCATACTATTTACCCCAAGCAGAAGACCTAGCACTTTCTGTTTTGCATCTGTAAACATAGGTGAAATCATTCTTTTTTAAATTTTGTCTTTGGTACTTTATATAATCCTGAATCTATTCTGGACCTTAACTCCCATGAAAAATCCACACACTCATTGAACACATCCTTGATTATATGTTACTACCATCAACATCACTGCATCAGTTCCCCTCACGTTTTAATCTAACAATACCTGTTTCCTCTTCTTTTTCTTTCCTTCACAAAATTTATTAATTTTCAGAATACAATATCACATTTAAGCTTTTTGTTTTCACAGTTTCTGGCCATGAGATCATACTCACCTTTTTTCTAACTTTCTGAATATTGCTTTGATAGAGAAGCAGAACCTGAACATGACCTATGTCTCTTTTGCATTTTATTTTGGTCCCTTTAACCCCAGTTTCTATCACTTACACAGTACTAGAATCCAGATTTTCAAACTCCAGTACATTACTATTATCATTATAATGCACTGGGCAAAGCAGATTTAGTTGTTTAAACCCCACTCCCCTGGATTTTTAATCTATTGATAAACAAACTGGTTACTACATCACCACATTCTGGGTTTTCAGGACTTAAAAGAGAAAAATGTATATGTATGTGTAGGTAGATAGGTAGGTAGATAGATAATATTAGAGCAAATCTCACATCTCAGGGGTTCCACAATGACCCACTTAGTCTCACACGACTCAAATACAGTTATACTCAATGCTAAGATTTTTTTTTTCAGATTTTATTTATTTATTTATTTATTTGAAAGAAAAAAGAGAGAGACAGTGAGCATGGGGGAAGGGGAGAGGGAGAGAGACAATCTCAAGCAGACTCTCTACTGAGCACAGACCCCAATGAAGGCCTGGATCCCATGACCCTGAGATCATAACCTGAGCCAAAACCAAGAGTTGGATGCTGAATGGACTGAGCCACCCAGGTGCCCCTCATGGCTGATTTATTACAGCAAAGCGTACACTGCAGTAACAGCAAGGAAAAGATATCCATAAATAAAGGGTAGAGAGGTAAAAAACAAGCTTCTTGTTCTCCCTCTTTGGGGATTACACAATTGCTTTTTTTTTTTTTTTTTTTTTTTTTTTTTTCTGTCCAACTGTAAAGTTCAGGGACATGTGGGAGATGTTCTCGCCAAGGGAAGTCCATTTGAGTCTTCGAGTTTACAGTTCTTAAAGAGAGTTGTTCATGTAGACACACAACTGTCATGTGGCCAGCCATGATATAGACCCCAAACCAGGAGGCAGGTACACGTCATGAACCTTCATATTTAACTTAAATATACTGAACACTGGTTTGTCTTGACCCATTGCTTCATGAGTACATATAATATATTACATAGTAACTTTGTAAATATTCTAGTTGTTTCTTTCTCAGAGTTATTGCCATGGTTACAAAGATAAACAAGAATTGAATAAAACGTGTCTCTTTTTAATATTATATATGTATGTATATATATATAATACATATATTTAATACACACACACACACGTCTTTGTGTTTCATGTATTTCACATTATTTAACCTTCATAGTAATCCTATGAAATGTCCATGACCGTTCTCCCCTTTCACAGATAAGGCAACTGGGATATAGAAAGGTTAAAGTCTAAGTAACCAAGTCACACAGCCACTAGCTTTAAAGCTGAGATCTGATCTCATGATCCCCTCATTGCATGACAATTCAAGGTCAGCTGGGCCTAACGTAAGCAAATGAGGAGAGGTCAAAGGCATTCAGAAGCCTTCCTGAATCCAAAGGTTTTTTGTTTTTGTTTTTCTTTTAAAAGAAGCTCATGAGGAGTCAAGATGGCGGAGAAGTAGCAGCTGAGACTACTTCAGGTAGCGGGAGATCAGCTCGATAGCTTATCTAAAGACTGCAAACACCTACAAATCCAACGGGAGATCGAAGAGAAGAAGAACTGCAACTCTAGAAACAGAAAATCAACCACTTTCTGAAAGGTAGGACTGGCGGAGAAGTGAATCCAAAGCGACGGGAAGATAGACCACGGGGGGAGGGGCCGGCTCCCGGCAAGCGGCGGAGCAACGGAGCACAAAATCGGGACTTTTAAAAGTCCCGATTTTGT
>NW_019155886.1:0-4429 GCF_002288905.1 Enhydra lutris kenyoni | reverse complement strand
GACTTAGTGCTTGTAGCTCTTCCTGCTGGAGGATGAGGTGGTGGTGTACTTGATGGTGGAACTGCTGCCTCCAGAGGAGCTGAAGCCACCCCCCATGCCTCTGCCACTGCTGGAACTGAAGCCAGCTCCAAGGCTGTGGCCGCTGCCATAGGAGTAGCCGCTGCCTCCGCCCAGGCCTGAGCCACCGCCCATACCGCTGGCACTGCCATAGCCACCAGCGCTGCCATAGCCGCCAGACACGGTGGACTGCACCACAGCTGTGAAGGAGAGAGGGACAAAGACACAGGACACAGTGAGCTCATTCTGCCAGCCTCAGTCCAGTCAGAGGAACACAAGGGCAAGGGAAGGAGGTGAGCAAAGGTACTTACAGATGTTGACTTGTCCAACGCCTTCGCCACTCAGCCTAGGAAGGGAGAAGACACGGGGGGCATGAGACCTCAGAGAGCTACCAATGGACCAGAGTGGGAAGCTTCAATGTGAGGATAGCCCATGGGGAAGCTGCCTTAGAAATGGTTCTCTGTGAGTAGCCACTATGGCCATAACTAGGGTGCCTTCAACTTGTGCTCATGGCCCAACATCCCAAACCTGGATCCAGGATGATTGAGGGGCTTGTGTGGTGAGTTACCCACCTGCACTCCTCGCCCTCCAGCAGCTTCCTGTAGGTGGCGATCTCCACATCCAGGGCCAGTTTAACATTCATCAGCTCCTGGTACTCCTTCAGCAACCTGGCCATGTCCTGCTTGGCCTTCTGCAGGGCATCCTCCAGATCAGCCAGCTTGTTCTTGGCATCCTTGAGGGCCATCTCCCCACGCTGCTCAGCATCAGCAATGGCAGACTGCAGGTTGGCACACTAGAGGAGGAACATAGGCAGGATGAACTCAAGATTTAGTCCTCCAGAGGAGACTAAACACAGTTCTTTCTAGTGGGGAAGAGTTCCAGAGTCCAATATCATAGAAAGGGCCTTCTTCCTCTTTTTGCCCAGTATTTCTCTGTTCTGCACAAATGAGTTAGTCTGGGAGCCACGTGAGAAAACCTGTGCCCTTTTTTAACCTCCCTGCACTACACTGGACAAAATACCAGCAAATTTGGAAGAAATGGACCTACTCATTTCTCTTGAGTGCCATCTTCAAAGCCAGACAAGGATATCTTCTGATGATCTCATGTGGATGCCACACTAACTTACACAAAATTAGGAACATCCTCATTTAAGCAGATGAACTTCACATCTAGCTATGGAGATCTTGCCTTCCTCACTCCTAACAGATTCTATCACACTTGGGCAACACTGATCTTCACCCTGGGTCGTTGCTCAACTTTCTTTTTCCATTGAATCTTGAGCAGATTTGAAGCAATCTTGCCTCGTCCTGACCTCTTTTCTTTACTGACTTGTTTCATATATTCCTAAAACAACCTTTTGTTTTAACTAATCTCTTTTAAAAGCTCCAAGACTATCTTTTTACGTCTCATTAACTGGGATTATTCTTATCATGCGACTCTATCATTGTCATCATTAGTGTTGGCATCCATGTGCCCCAATCTGACGGAATTCACAAGGGTGGGAGCTGTGTGTTCTCCCCTCTCTCTGCTGTTCCCTCAATTCCCAGCATTTCCCAAATGGTGGCTGATGACAACCCGGTGGTGTATCACGAAAGGATGTTATTCCTCTCCAGAGCCCCCCACCACACCTGCTTCTTGACATGGTCGATCTCGGATCTCAGCCTCTGGATCATGCGGTTGATCTCAGCAATCTCCTGCTTGGTGTTGCGCAGATCATCCCCATGTCTGCCTGCTGTGAGCTGCAGCTCCTCATACTGAAATCCAGGGAGAGAGAGAGAGAAAGAAAGAAAGAGAAGTTGGTGTATATGGGCTTTCACATCCCAACAGTGGCTCACCTTCCAAACGAGGCATTTAACACATTTGGACCATGAAGCCAGTGGCTTCTCCACAAGGGTTTTTAGGGAAAGTTGATGTGGTCCAAGGTCATTGGATACCGTACATTGATCACAGACCCTCTCTCTAATGGACCTCTGTCTGCCTAGTTCATTTGTGGACAAACAGTGCTCTGTATCCTGTTTCTGAGAGCCAGGATCAGGGAGAGGACAAAAGCAAAGAACACTAGGTCTTTAGCTAGTGACTTGGGTTCTTGGCTTATCAAATTTGGACCTGAATTCTGTAAATGCCTGGTCTGTGAGGGCAGGATACACATCTTATGAGAAAATATCAGCTTCCTCATAGCAGATTTTCCAGCAAAGTCTGTAGCCTCACTAGTGATCAGGTAGGGGACGCAGGCATTCCTGTGTCCAGCTGTCAACTCAAGGCTCACCTTGCTCTGGTACCAGGACTCAGCCTCAGCCCGACTCCTCTGAGCGATCTCCTCATATTGGGCTTTGACTTCAGCGATGATGCTGTCCAGGTCCAGGTTACGGTTGTTGTCCATGGACAGGATCACAGAAGTGTCTGAGACGTGGGTTTGCATCTGAGACAGTTCCTGCAGAGCAGAAGATGGTCAGATCATCTTTTCCTGTGGCACTGACTGAGGTATCCAACCCCAAGATCTTCCACCCTTTGCAGAGCCCCATCACAGCAAATAAAAGAGGAGTGGAGATGCTTACTGCGTCATACAGGGCTCTGGTGAAGTTGATCTCATCTGTGAGAGCATCTACCTTGGCTTGCAGTTCAACCTTATTCATGTAGGCAGCATCCACATCCTGGGGAATAAGCCAACAACTTGGAGTCAGCTGAGCCCTCCTTCCCAGTCTCAGCACCTTTGAGTCTCCCCCCTCTATTCCCCTCTTGGATGTGTGCAGAGATGCAGAGTCCTCCCCCTCTACAAAGGAACATGATCCCCTGATCTTCATCAGCTCACCTTCTTCAGAGTCACAAATTCATTCTCTGCTGCTGTGCGCTTGTTGATTTCATCTTCATATCTAGAATTAGAACAAGGTAAGACATAATTGAGCCAGAGTTGGAGATAATATAGCAAGATCAGCCTGGGATCCCAACTTTCCACAAAACAGCTATGTCCAAATTGAGCTTTCCTGCCCACTGAGCCACACACACACATTTTGTGTGTGTGTGTCTGTGTGTGTGTGTGTGTTCCCTCAATCCCTCATATCTTTTCTCTCCCCACCCACCTCTATGGCCCATTTGTTCTTTGGGGGTTGTTTTGGGGCAATGATTGTGATATTCATTTCCATGGACCTGTTTCCCTACGGAGCCATGCCCACATCTGGACCTGGTCACCTTGCAGTCTTCAAGCATCTGCTTCTGGGAACTGAGGCCCCTTTTCTCCTTGAACTCACTTGTTCTTGAAGTCCTCCACTGTGTCCTGCATGTTCCTCAGCTCTGAGTCCAGGCGGCCCCTCTCCCCAAGGATGCTGTCCAGCTGTCTCCTGAGGTTGTTGATGTACTGTTCAAACAAGGGCTCCAGGTTCTGCCTCACGGTCTTGGTGCCCTGCTCCTGGAGCAGAGTCCACTTGGTGTCCAGGACCTTGTTCTGTTGCTCCAAGAACCGCACCTGGAGGAAGACAAGGTGATTATTTGCCGGAGAAAGCAAAGGAGAAAGAGGTAGGCATTGTCAGGTGCCCAGGCATGCCTGGAGTGTCACCCAGCATGTGTGTGTACACAGCATGTACAGAGGCTCAGGCTGACAGTGTTGGACCCACAAACCTACTGCCTTCCCACTTCAGTGATGCTGTGTGAAATTCTTCCATGGACATATGAAGTCTTCTCACTAGGTAAGTTATGCTGCCTATCAATGACGTTTAATAGTTCTTTCCTTTTCATTGAAAAACACAATCATGTATTTCCCCATTATGTTGCACAGTTTTTTTTTTTTTTAAATCGTACTTCAGTTAAAGGCATATTAAGTGTGGAGAATCTAACAATTAAATCCAAGGTAGCTAATGATTGGATTCCAATAACTTCTGTTTCAGCATGGTTGCCCGCTACAACAAACACCTTAATGGTCATGCTCTGGTTCTACACAGTTAGTTTTCCTATGGCTATATAAATGTTTCTAGGTCTTTTTCTTCTAAGCCAGGCAGAAGTCCTTTTCTTTTCTTTTTCTCACTCTTTCCTCATGCCCAGAGTCCTCGAGAAGATATCTGCTGGCGTTATTTTTTAATCTCTAGGAATCTTTAGAAAGGAAAGCTAACCCATTCCATTCTCTCACTGCCTTCTTTTGCTTCATGCTTATCAACAGTAGAGTATTCTTCCCTGGGAATGATGAAGGACACTTAAGAGACCCAGTGGTTTTAAATGATTTCCATCACCTTCTGCCTGTTGTGAACATGGAGCCCACCTGGCATCCCAGGGGAGAGCAAGTCCCAGTCCCCTTCTCCCTCCCTTCCTCCTGAGTCTCCCCCTGGTAGGACACTGGTCAGTTGTCTAGTTTGGGGAGTCTGGAATCCCAGTGGAGGCAGGTGCT
>NW_019155885.1:0-4431 GCF_002288905.1 Enhydra lutris kenyoni | reverse complement strand
TCCATCTTCCCTGAGTGACCTGATCAGGGCCCATGGCTAGGAACCCCGCTGTCATGCTGACATTTTGTCACCAGCACAGGCCTCTCCCCTGAGGACCATGTGCTCACTCTTGCCCCCCGCCCCGATGTGTTTTAGCCACACGGCACGCAGCCCCCCACTCCCAGAACACGGCACCACTGTTCATGGGGTCGCTCAAGCCCCAGAGCCGGTTGTCATCCAGACTCTCCCTCCCTGTCTCCGTACCACGTCCACCCACCTGCCAGGCCCACCGGGCCTCCCTCCAGGTGATAGTCTCCGCCTCAGACCCCTTCCGATCTGTTTCCCTGAGCTCAGGCTACCGTGATAAAATACCATAGGTCGGGGGCTTAAACCACAGAAATGCACTGATGACAGTCCTTGAAGCTGGAGGTCCAAGATCAAGGTGCTGGGCTGTTTGGTTTCTAGTGAGAACCTGCTTCCTGGCTTGCGGATAGCTGCCTGCTCGCTGCGTTCTCGCAGGGCAGAGAAAGAGAGGTCTAATCCCATCCTGAGGGCCTCGCCTACAGGACCCCACCGACACCTAATTGCGTCCCCAGGCCCCGCCTACAAACACTATCAAATTAGGGCTTCGATATATGAATTTGGGGAGGGGGACCCAGTTCAGTCCATAGCATATTCCCACCCCCACCCTGCGTTGTCTGGATGACCCCGGAGCCCGCCCCGCCTCGCCCCAGGAGACCTTCTCACTCCACATCCTGATTGAATTTTAAAAGCGTGAGTGAGTTCTGGTCACACCTGAGTCCTTTACCAGCTTCAGCCTGAGCTCAGATCCCACTGAGACCCTCCCAGGGCCAGGACGGGAGTGGGGGCACCCAGGCCACCCACCCCACCCACCCCTCCAGCCTCACCCACTTACTCTCACCTGGCTCCCTCCCATGCATCTGTCCACCTCTTGGAGCACACCAAGCGCTTCCTGCCTCGGCCTTACTTCTCCTCCAGAAAGCGCTGGTCGGATCAGAGTCTCTTGAGTGGGTGGCCTCACAGGTGGGAAGTCCTTCGGAAGTCCTTCCATCCCTGCCTTGGGGAGACCCACCATGACCACCTCCCCGCCCCAGCTAAAATGGCCTGGTTCCACTCCCCACTCCCGCCCGCTGTGCATACAAGGTCGGCTCCATCACACGCCCAGCCTTCTTCCTGTCCCTCGGGGTACTTAACCAGCCTGTGATTATACATCGATTTGTTTTCTTATTTACTTTCTCTGTATGGATTATAAGCTCCTTGAAAGCTGCCTCGGTCACTGTGGATCTCCAGGTCCTAGTAGACCACAAGGCATGTGGAAGGCATTCAGAAAATCCTGGGGCGGTGGGGGGTGGCCCTGGGACAGGTAACAGCCCTGAGCAAATTGGTGAGGTCTGGCCTCCAATGGCCCTCCGCTCTCCCTCTCCTCCCCTCTCCTCTTCTCTGTTCCTCTTCTCTACAGCAATCTCCTCCTTGGAGCCTCTCTGGTGCCCCCACCCTGTTTCCCTTCCTCCTCTGTGCTCCTGGTCCCCCTCTGTGTCTGCTCCCCTCATATGGCACCTCTTGCCTTGGAAGTCCTTTGTTTTTAAGGGGCACCTACGTATTGCTGGCACTGGTGTGTGTTCCTCCCAAACAACGGTCTTACCCCATCCTCACCTCATCCTGGCAGGTGGTGATGCTAGTCTAGCTTCCCTTTCTGGATGGGGAAACTGCCACCCCAGGGAGTAGTGGCCCCAGCCACCAAGAAGAGGCCAGGTTGTGACCCAGGCCTGATTCTGGGGCTGATGGGGGGCCCTGTGCCACGCCCTCCCACTTAACTCTGGGAGTTTATTTTTCATGTCAAAGTCACCTAGCAATGTTTGTTGGGTACCTACCCTGTGTAGCCCCTGCTTTCGAGGAGCTCCGGACGTGTGCGGGGAGTGGGGGACAGGACACCCAGATAGTGGGACGGGGGAGCTGTGGGCCAGAGAGTCAGTCTGACTGTGGCTGGCTGACTCTGGCACTTTCCAGCAGACTCACCTTGGGGGTAGGTGCCCTGAAGGCAGGAGACAGGGAGGGAGGGCATGATGACTCAGTCACTGCAGGACCTGTTGAACAGGTGACCTGGTGTGACACAGGAATCTTGGGGCTCAGGGGCGCCCAGCTCATTACCTTTCCCCAAGTATCAGAGCTGCTGTGGTCCTACCCTCCAAACCCAGGCAGTGAGGACACGGGGTCCGTCTATTTTTCCCCTCACCTTCCTCCTCCTCAGGCAGTCCTGAGAGCCTGTCTTACCCCAGACCCTTGGAGATCGAGACATCCGGTGGTGGGGCCCCAGGGCAGCGAGGGTCTGCTGGATGGGGTTCATGGTGTCCGGCAGGCTTCCAGAGGATGGGCCTGGCCAGAGATGAGGAGGAGGCAGTGTAAGCTGGGGGAGTCAGGCCTCGTCTGGGTCAAGCCAGCCCCAGCATCCGGGCCCAGAGCCAGGCTGTGCTGACCCCGGGGGGCCGACCAGAGTGGCAGCGGGTGATTTGCTAGGAGTGTTGGAGGCCGCCGGCTCTCCTGGGACGGGAGCTGGGGAGCAGGATAGTTGGCAATGTGAGTACGCCCCAAGCCAGCTTCCCTGGGACAGAGGCCAGTCTCCGTTATCCCCCATCCAGCCATCTGACCGAGGCTGGCCTCCATCCCCTAGCCCCGTCCCAGGTGGTGGTGATCCGCCAGGAGCGGGCCGGGCAGACAAGCGTGTCCCTGCTGTGGCAGGAGCCGGAGCAGCCCAACGGCATCATCCTGGAGTACGAGATCAAGTACTATGAGAAGGTACCAGCGGGGAAGGGAGAAAGGGGCAGCGGAAGCCGGCGGGAGGAGCCTGGGCTGACCACCCCTCTTGTGCCCAGGACAAGGAGATGCAGAGCTACTCTACCCTCAAGGCTGTCACCACCAGGGCCACCGTCTCGGGCCTCAAGCCGGGCACCCGCTACATGTTCCAGGTCCGAGCCCGCACGTCCGCAGGCTGCGGCCGCTTCAGCCAGGCCATGGAGGTGGAGACTGGGAAACCCCGTGAGTGCAGGGAGCGGGGAGGCCAAGAGAGCTGGGCCAGGCCGGGTGCTGGGGCCCCGGTGGCCAGAGGAAGGGAACGCCAAACACTGAGGCTCCGAGAATGGAAGCGACTTGCCCAAGATGACGGAGCCGGTGACAGCCCACCAAACACTGGCTGTCACCAAGTCACCAGGGTGTCTAACCGGTGTCATGGTGCACATCGCGGACAAGACCCCTTATACTTGCCCCAGAGACCCTCTAGGTAGTTGTCCAACAATTCAGGTTGTTTTTTTTGTTTTGTTTTGTTTTTTGTTTTGTTTTTAAGATTTTATTTACCTACTTATTTTAGAGAGAGAGAGCGAGAACGTGCGCAGGGGGAGGGGCAAAGGGAGAGGGAGAGAATCTCAAGCAGACTCCTTGCGAATCACAAAGCCTGGCACAGGGCTTGATCTTGTGACCTTGGGATCATGACCTGAGCCAAAATCAAGAGTCGGATGCTCAACCGACTGAGCCCCCAGGTGCCCCAGCAATTCAGACCGTCAGGGTGATCCTGAGGCACATTCAAGCTTGCGGATGCCCTGCCCCCCTCTTCAGATGCTTGGGTTCCTCTCTGTGCTCTATGCTGGGATGCCCTCTGGGGGTGGTGTTGGCAGAGAAAGGTTCGAGCCCCAGCCGATGGAGTGTCTCAAGTGCTCTGAGGTCTGATACTGCACTGAGACTGCCCCGCTCCCTCCCGTTTACTGTGTGGCCTGGAGTAAGTTCCCTGCGTCTCCGAGCCTCAAGGTTCTTGTCTGAAAGCTGAAGAGAAGAGTGGGTTCTTCTGTAACTGGGTCGGGAACCCGCACCTCCCAGCATAATCAGTTTTGCTACTGTTTGAACAACAGGCGGGACAGGCAGGTTACAGGGGGAAGACACGGAATCAGAGAAGTCTAGTGCTTCTCCGGGGCTCACACTGTGCCAGAAAGTGCTGGCACCGGAGTGGGAAGCCGGGAAGCCTGGGGCAGCAGGGTTTGGAAGGGACAGCTTAGTAGAGGGGAAGGTCCAGGCAGAGGAGGAGGCAGCTGTGACCCCGACGCAGGGCTGACTCAACCAGGATGCTGCTCACCCCATGTGTCCGCCCCGGGGAGCCGCCAGAACCCCTCACCCTGCTGTTCCCCACTCCCCCAGGGCCCCGCTATGACACCCGGACCATTGTGTGGATCTGCCTGACACTCATCACGGGCCTGGTCGTGCTTCTGCTCTTGCTCATCTGCAAAAAGAGGTGGGTGGTCCTGGCTGTGCCACCCCCAACCCCCTGCCACCGCACCACCACCCAGACCCCTCCCCCACCAGCCTGGTCCAGGCTCCACCAAGCTGCTGGGGGCTGGCTTTGCTTCCTGCATACGTGCTCTTCTTTCCCCCTCAGGGAACGGGGAACGC
>NW_019155884.1:0-4431 GCF_002288905.1 Enhydra lutris kenyoni | reverse complement strand
CAGAACACAGCTGCTTCCAGAACACAGCTGCTTCCAGAACACAGCTGTACATCTTCACCACTTCCGTCCCGGCTCCTCCCTCGAAGTTCAAGTGGGTTAAAATTTTGTCTGCTACCCTGGACAACTGGACAGTTTATTCCTTTAGGCGGTCATCGATCAATATGGCCTATCAATACAGGGCTGTGAGGGGTGCGCACACTTTGGGGCAGTGGGATGCAGCGGGGGCGGGGGGTGGTTCCAGAAGGCGTTTCTACAGCCCCCGCCCCGGGCGATGGCCGACCTGCCGGTCCGTGGACCGCATTTCGCGGAGCAGCAAGATGCTAAAAGGGCTGTGCACGAGTTAAAATAACTTTGTAGACAGAAGCGCAGACGTTCCTTTCCTTCTCCCTTCATTCTCTTCTGCCTCCGCCTTCTCCTGACCTTCCTCCGGAGAGACGGTGGCCGTGGATTTGCGCTGACTCATGGGGCGCTCACGTTCGTGCCCGCGGGTCTCAGCGCTGCGGGGAGGGATCCAGGAGGGTTCGGCAGGAGGACGTGAATCCTGAGAGGACAAAGCCAGCCGGACTCTGGTCTGTGTGCACTCCGGCCTCTCGGCTTCTTGTGGCTGCTCTGAACTTGTGGGGACACCACGTTTTGGGGGGGCTGGGCTGGGGCCGCAGGAACCCCAGCCCCCGGGGGCTGCCTCTCACCCCCGTGTGCTCGTGGTGAAGAGCCACAGGCTCAGAGACCGTGCAGTCGCGTCTCCTCTCGGGGGGCTGAGGCCGGGCTGGGGAAGGGCCAGTAGCCGATGCTCAGACAGGTGAGGGGTGTCAAGGAGGCACACGCGGCAGGTGGGGGAGTGGGCGGCGAGGGGTATCCTGGGCGCTGAAGGATGAGGGGCTGCGCCTGGAGGGTGGGGATGTGGGGGACGGGCGAAACAGCCACACATTGCCAAGAGCTCAAGCGCTGGGAAAGGAGCTTCTGGAGGAAGAAAAAGGATAGTGATCTGTGGTGACAGCCGTTTCCATATGAGGAAGAGTGTCACCTAGAGCCACCAAGAAGATGTGCTTTGAGGGGTTTTCCAAACATGCATCAGTGTGTGCCTGGTGAGCGACCTGGAGACAAAACTGTTCTCAGGAACTGGGGCCCTGCCAACACCCCCACCTTCCCAGCCCTGGGAGCAGACGTGGGAGAACGATCTCCTTCTCAGACAGCTGCCCTCGGAGTCCCACGAGGAAGGGTGTCTTCCCACTTCGTGTAAACCCTTCCTTCGCAGCTGTCGGGAAATTGAGGTGCCAGGAGGGGCCAGGGTTTGGTGCATGAAAGATAGAGGCCTTGGTGAGAATAAAACCGTCCCGGGGACAAATATTCTTTCATTCCTGATCTGGCACCCTGCTGTGGTCGTCGATTCGCCAAATCTATTACAACAGGAAGCTGGGAGCAGTTTGGTGGTTTTCAAACTTATTACTACGCCAAAGCGGATTTCCCTGCGAAGGAAATCATACTTACCGGCAAAGGGGGAAATGCTGGGCAGGACGGATTGCGGCTCTAGGAGCTGGAGCCCTTTGTCTGCCCCTCCCCCTCACCCACCCTCCTTGTCCCCCATCACCTGCCTCTGGCACCCAGGCCGCCTGCCCCCCAGAGCTCCATGGCACGTCTGCCCCCCACTGCCACCCCGGGAGTGGCAGCACCTCCGAGTTCCCCGTCTGTATTTGAACCCCAACCCCCTGCCATCCCTCACCAGCGACAGAGCAGCTTGGATCCGAAGCTTCTCAAAGAACAACCCAGCGGGCATCGGAGGGCTGCTGTCCCAAACCCGGTGGCACAGCTCTCCCAAATGAGTCAACTTTTCTGAGCCCCTACCTCCCCGTGGGCAGGTGCAGTGTGTGTTAGTAATCCCAGGTGGTGGGCGTGACGCACAGCGTCCGCGAGTGCTCACACCCCCCACCGTCCCCATCCCGTAGGGAAACAAAGGTCAGGGAGGCCAGCAGGCGGCCGAAACTAGCAGATTGACTCCCGATACAGAGCGTCTCCCCATTTCCATGCCCCCCTCGCAGGGCTGCTGCAGAGGGGAGAGGGGGGCGACTTCCTACCTGCTTCCCTGGGGACACCCCAGTGGGGGAGGGAAGCCAGCACATGGCTCTGATTGTATTTTTTTTCCTCAAAAGTCATATGAATTTTTCATCTTCCTGATATAGTCAAGCTGATCTTAATGTAAAAGAAATAATGTTTCAGGAAACATGGCCCAGAAGGGATGATGGCTTCTGCGAGAGATGCTGGGGTTTTGCGAAGCCAGTGAACCCCCAACCCCCGGGCCAACAAGTTACCCTCCCGTGCAGAAGCCCAGAGTGAGAGCACTCAGCAGCCTGTCCATGGCAGCCCCGCCTTGTGGAACTGTCGCCCCAGGAGCCCCAACATCCCAAAGGTAATGGCTTTCTCACCCCTGGCCACACCACGGCTCCGTAGCTCTCTATGGATTCTTGGATGACGATCTCTGTGCCTGCAAACACGTAGTGCTCCTGCGTGTAGCTGGCGTAATCGGTGGGAACAAACTTCTGGAGGCTACGAAGAGATGGTTCTATCTTGTTAGAATCTGGGGGGGCGGGGGCCGGTGGGGGGAGAAAGTAAAACAGTTTCTGTGATTTGTTGATCCAGATCAAGCACACACGGGGCACAACTGGTAAGATGGGGAGGGAATGGGTTTTCCCACAGAGACGGGGTGACGCCAGCAGTGACCATGGCTGCAACTAGCACAAAACGGAGTGATACGGGACGACAGGGACACGAAGTCTAGGTGTGATGTTTCCTCGAGATGGTGAGACACCAGGGGATGCTCTGGGTCCGATGGGCTGCGTGGCAGAGGCCAGAGAGGTGCGGCTCCATCCCCAGCCCTCTGTTCTGAGCTTGCCAGCAGAAGGGCAAGAATGAGCCATCTGGCGGAGGCCCTGGGCAAACACAGACTTGACTATTTTTAGGTCTTGAAGCGAAGTAACATTCCCACACGCTGGCTGGAGAGTGTTCCTTAAACCCGTCCTACAACTGCTCCTCAAAAGGCGCAGGTCACGCAAAGACGAGCCAGCTCCGCGGCCCCGGGGGGGAGGCGGTCAGATGAGCCCGACCTATTAAGTTACAATTGCTTTAAATACCCTTTAAACTCATGAGCAGCTCTCGAATAGCACATAAAATGGGTGGAAAAGAGCACCTGATGGCGGCTGACATCACGGAAGCGCAGACTGTGCCGGTTTTGCGGAGTCTTTCAGGATAAGACGAGCCGCGCGTGAAAATGTCAGGGGTGGGCGCGCGGGCACAAGCACACCAGGGCCGTCCGCAGAAGAGAAGCCGCGGGTCGTGCGGTGGGAAGGAATGGGCAGGGAGGAGCTGGAGGGAAACCGGCAGGAAACCTGCCTTTGCTCCCTGAGACCCGCCGGGGGCCTCTTTAGGCGCAGGTGGAGGGCGGGCTCCGGCACACAGCCACAAGGAGTGGTCGGTTCACCTTGGAGCTGCTCTAATCAGAAATGTCCCCTGGAGGCGTTAGAGGAGGAGGTGGGCCGGGGCACAAATCTGGGGTGGGGGTGGAGGGTGTTTGCAGAAGACTAATGGGGGCAGGCGGTTTCGGGGGTTGCTGATTAGCAACTGCGCGAGAGCCATCCTGTGCTGCGGGTCTGCACACCCGCACGGGTTCGCAGAAGAGCAGACATCGGAGTCCACTCCTAGAAACGGTTCCAGCAATCTGACCACGTCCAGTTACCGAAACACAGGGCTTGTGTTTCGTCTTTGCGTGCATTTTCACTGGGTTTTTCTAGAAGTGAATTTTTGTTGTATTTTACCCAAAAAGTGTCCTTGTGTAGCAAAGTGAGAAACGGTCTTTGAGCACAGCGACAGGGTTGTCAAGAAGCGTGACAGATGTCCACAGCTCTCCAGGGGCAGCTGCCGCCTCCCCCACCCCCCACCGGTGTAATGTAGTGTGAGATCTACCCGCGGGGGAGAATTCTGGGCCCCGACCTAAAAGGTGAGCTTCCAGAGACCTGGGACTTCACTGACCGTGCAGGAACCTGCTCATAAACAGTGAGCAAGTCACACGGGAGACATTGTGCTGGCAGGGGCTGTGGGGAGGCTAGAGGGGTGGGAGGGAGACCTCTGGCCCTCACCCACCTCTTATTAGGGGGAGCTCCTAACATCTAGTACCACCAACTCACTCTCTGTGAATGACCAAAGAGGCCCTAGCCTGTCCCCTCGAGCTGAGAGGCTGACAGACCCGTTGGAGAGATGGTCAGAAGGCAGAGGAATAGACAGCGGCTGGGAAATGTTCAACCACCAGCTCGGGGCGAGGGGAAGAAGCACTGATTTGTAGGGTTGATGATCACCACGGTGGGAGTGCTCCCATTCCAACTGCCCATGGACGTTCCCGGGAAACGACAGAGGCTGCCCACCGAGACGGGTGCTTCCCCCCCC
>NW_019155883.1:0-4432 GCF_002288905.1 Enhydra lutris kenyoni | reverse complement strand
TTGGACATTCTTTCCTGCTTTGTCGAAGATTAGTTGACCATAGAGTTGAGGGTCAATTTCTGGGGTCTCTGTTCTGTTCCATTGATGTATGTGTTGTTTTGGCATCATAGAACTTTTGAAACATGTTCTGTAAAAAATAATTGCCTACATTTACAGAGTTCATGTACTTATTTTGTACATATTTCTGTCGGAGATAGAGTTCAGGAGAGTTTTGTTAAGTCTTTGTCCCCTTCATTTGCTATTTTAATAAAAAATAAGTTCTCTCTCTCCCTCTCCTGCTCATCCTCTTTGTGCTCTCTCTCTCTGTGTCAAATAAGTAAATACAGAGGTTCCTGGATGGCACAATGGGTTAGGCCTCTGCCTTCGGCACAGGTCATGATCTCAGGATCCTGGGATCGAGCCCTGCATTGGGCTCCCTGCACAGCAAAGAACCCCTCTCTCTCTGCCTGCCTCTCTGACTACTTGTGATCTCTCTCTGTCAAATAAATAAATAAAATCTTAAAAAAATAAGTAAATAAAATAAATAAAAAATAAAGTATATAAAATATATAAAATAAATAAAAAAGTAAAAAAATAAGTAAATAAAATAAATGGTGTAGGGAAAATTGGATAGGGTGGCACAGTCATCTCTCCAATGTATGGAGTATGGAAGTTCCTCAAAAAGTTGAATATAGAGCTACCCTATGACCTAGCAATCACACTGCCAGGCATTTACCCTAAAGATACAAATGTAGTGATCTGAACATGCACCCGAATGTTTATAGTAGCAATGTCCACAATAGCCAAACTATGGAAAGAACCTAGATATCCACCAAGAGATGAATGGATAAAGAAGATGTGATATATGTGTATATGTGTGTGTGTGTGGGTATGTGCACACCCACACACACACCCACACACACACCCACACACACCCGCCACATATATATGTATACATACACATATGCATACAATGGAATATTATGCAGCCATCAAAAAAAACAAAATCTGGCCATTTGCAATGATGTGGATGGAACTAGAGGGTATTATGCTGGGTGAAATAAGTCAATCAGAGAAAGACAGTTATCATATGAGCTCTCTGATATGAGGAGCTTGAGAGGTAGGGTAGGGGATTATGGGGGGGGTAGGGAGGGAAAAAATGAAACAAGATGAGATCTGGAGGGAAACAAAACATAAGGGACTCTTAATCTCACAAAACAAACTGAGGATTGCTGGAGGTAGATGGGAGGGATAGGGTGGCTGGGTGATGGACATTCGGGAAGGTATGTGTTATGTTGAGTGCTGTGAAATTTGTAAGCCTAATGATTCACAGACCTGTATCACTGGGGTAAATATTACATTAAATGTTAAAATAATAATAATAATATATATATATATATTTTTTTAAATATGGGGGAAGTGCCTGGGTGGCTCAGTCAGTTAACCATCTGCCTTCAGTTCAGGTCATGATCCCAGTGTCCTGGGATGGAGTCCAGCATCCGGCTCTCTCAATATCAGGAGAGCCACATCTCTTTCTCCCTCTGCTGCTACCCTTCCTTGCTTGTCCCCCCCACCATATCAAATAAATAAATAAAAATCTTTAAAAAATAAAAAAGCAAATAAATGTTATCATATCATTTTTTTTCTTGCTTTAAATCAGGGAACTCTACATTTCTTTTAAGAAACTTAGAGAAATGGAGTTGCTTTATTTTCATCCTCTTAAGTGAGAGTAGGTCCGCTTTACTGTTGACATGGGAAACTCCTTTATGGGATAGTCATGGCTATATAGTATCAGGCAAGGGCAATATAGAAAGATTAGCTAGATGCAATAAGAATACATATCCAAGGAAAAGGAAAAAGATATGTGGCAAGGGCAGGAGGCCATAAGAAATATATAGAAATATTGATGGAGATAAGATACTTAGGGAAGGAGGTGATGGTCCTTAATATTAGAGAGGTTGTCATTCAGAAATGTCAAGCTTACACTAAATGATTGCTTAACAGTTTTATTTCTTAAAATTCACCTGAGTGAAGTCATACAGTATTTGTCTTTCTCTGACTGACCTATTTTGCTTAGCATAATACACTCTAGTTCCAGCCACATTATTGCAAATGGCAAGATTTCATTCTTTTTGATGGCTGATACTCCATTGTATATATCTACCACATCTTTATCGATTCATCAGAACCAAAAACAGATGAACATAGGGGAAGGGAAGGAAAAATAAAATAAGATGAAAATAAAGAGGGAGGCAAATCATAAGAGATGCTAAATTCTAGGAAACAAACTGAGGGTTGCTGGAGGAGAGGTGGGGGGTAAGAATAATTGGGTGACAGACATTAAGGAGGACACTTGATGTAATGAGCACTGGGTGTTGTGTGCAAGCAATGATTCACTAAATTCCACCTCGGAAACTAATAAAAAATACATAACTGCTAATATAAATCATCAGTAAAAATTAAAGAAAGGTAGGAATTGTTTTAATATAAGATGATCCTTCTAAAATTAGAGTTTTTAAAATAACAAAGTGTGGAGGTTTCCTTCCTGTGTAATGAAACACCTGTCACTGAAATCATTCAAACTGTAACTATATGACAGTCCTTCAGTGATAATTTAGGTTTACTTATAATCCATAGCAATGGCTAAAATCAGGATAAATGGCTACTTAGATCATTTGTAGCTCATTGATTCTCAGTTCATCCTCAGATAATTTGGCTGTGTTTTCCTATGGTTTCATGGAAAATAACAGGAAGCATTTTATTTATTGCAATATATTAAAATATAGAAATTTTGACAAAGGAAAAATTATAATATGATTAGATGAGTGTCCCTCTTTATAATTACTGAAATCTTGGGAATATATTTTATTAAATCTGATGATAATGATTTAACTGATGATAAGGCAATTATATTAAGTTCAAAGGAAGCACATTAAATCATCTTTTGTAAAATAAATGTTTGGAGCATGTTTTAATGGTGATATTTTATTACAAAACATATACATAAATAATAAGGTGAAAATGGGATAATACTGAGTCTGTGTGGCTCTAAGAAAAACTAATTGTTGCAAAAAAAAAAGTATCATAAATATTAAATCATTTCACTTTGTTTTCTCCTAACCCTCTGTTCCTGTAAGCTTTCCACATGCAGACTAAAGTCATGCATCCTAAATATCCCAGGATAACAGGGAACAAGTAATGGATCCCTTTAACAAGGAAACTACTGAGAAACAATCAGGCTTGAAAATCCAGGTATGGTAGCTAAAGGCTCTTCCTAATTTCCCTTGAAATAATAGAACCAAGCCTAGAAGTTATAGGTTGTGTGTATTGCTGTTTTTCTCAGTATGAATAAACTACTGCTTCCATAGTGATATTAAAAAATAGTTTTGTTGGGGCACCTGGGTGGCACAGTCAGCTATGCAGCCAACTTTTGGTTTTGGCTCAGGTCATCATCTCAGGATTATGAGATAGAACCGCAACTCAAGTTCTGTGCTCATCACGGAATCTGCTTCGGTTTCTCATCTCCCTCTTCCTCTGCCCCTCCTGCTTACACTCTCTCTAAAATAAATAAATAAATCTTTAAAAAAATAATAATTTCACAGAATGACCTTTATATTGGTAGAAAATTATAGACAGCCATGATATTGAAAAAATGTGTCCATATTCAATATAAGGATATTTTTAAATTAACATATAATGTATTATATGTTAATTTAAAAATATAAGGAATTTTTAAATTAACATATAATGTATTATTTGCTTCAGGGGTACAGGTCTGTAAATCATCAGGCTTACACAATTCACAGCACTTACCATAGCACATACCTTCCCCAATGTCCATAACACAACCACCCTATCCCTCACCCCACTCCTCTTCAGCAGTCCTCAGCTTGTTTCCTGAGATTAAGAGTCTCTTACTGTCTCCCTCCCCTGTCCCATCTTGTTTCATTTTTTCCCTCCCTTCCCCCCAACAACCCCCTACCCTGCCTCTCAATTTCCTCATATCAGAGAGATCATATAATAATTGTCTTTCTCTGACTTATTTAATTTAGAGTAATACCCTCTAGTTCCATCCACTTCGTTGCAAATGGCAAGATTTCATTTATTTCGATGGCTGCATAATATTCCATTGTATATATATACCACATCTTCTTTATCCATTCATCTGTTGATGGACATCTAGGTTCTTCCCATAGTTTGGCTATTGTTGACATTGCTACTATAAACATTCGGGTGCATGTGCCCCTTCGGATCACTACGTTTGTATCTTTAGGGTAAATACCCAGTAGTGCAATTGCTGGGTCATAGGGTAGCTCTAGTTTCAACTTTTTGAGGAACGTCCATGCTGTTTTCCAGAGTGGTTGCACCAGCTTGCATGCCCACCAACAGTGTAGGAGGGTTCCCCTTTCTCCGCATCCTTGCCAGCATCTGTCATTTCTTGACTTGTTAATTT
>NW_019155882.1:0-4433 GCF_002288905.1 Enhydra lutris kenyoni | reverse complement strand
TCACCAGACACTGGGCAAAACAAGTAGACCTGATCCTCAAACACCTTTGTATCTGGTGACACTGACTATCCCATACAAGAGAAAGATCTCTGTAAGCCTATGCTAGGCCCTGTGCTGGCTTTGCAGTGACACACATTGGTCAAACTGTGTTCAGTCCCTGCCCCCTAAGTGGGCTCCATGTCTGGGGTAGATGAACAGACTGATGGTGACAAGGTGGGACTATCCATGACACAAGTCAGCTGCTGTCAAGTGCTGGGGAAGCCAGAGCACTTCTTTGAAACCTTCATCCAAACTCTTCTCCTAGGACCCTGAAGCTGGGCGCACAGTAGGTGTTTCCAGTGTTTTGTTGAAAGTTGAGTAGCAGGCAGACTCAGAGAGGCAGGCAGGGTGCAGGGTGGCATCGCTGTGACACAAATGTGCAAAAAGGGACATGCTAGGAGCCAAGTAGGACCACCTGCAGAGTGGGCCCAGCCTCGGCCCAAGGACCGCAGCCACTACTGGTGGGGCCAGCCCCCATTCTGCTTCCACTTGGCCCAGGACAAGGCTTGGTGACCTGCTGCTGTGCCTCCCTGTGCTGCTTCTACCTTCCCATAGCCGTCGCTGCCCAGCATACTGGAGCCTTGGAGTCCTGTGCCTGATGACTGCTTAGGCCACAGAGCAGCTGGCTTCCTGTCCATGCTGTGAGGGCCCTCAGTGTTCTGGGGTTTAAAGCTTTCAGCAGATTCTGTTCTGTAAAGTTGTGCATCCAAACACCAGTTACAATTACCAGTAATGGAAAAGAAGATGTGTCTTGGTCCCTCTTCCTCCCAGGGCCTGAGCAGGAACTGCTTTCAGGCCTAGGATGGTTAGATTCTCTCGTAAAGTCAGAGAATTAACAAGACTCCCAGGGTCCTGCCCTGTCCTCCTGAGGATTTAAAGGGGATGTTCTAGGTAAGAAATAACAAACTACCAACTGGACAATTCTGCAGTGCCTTAATATTTTTTTGCTTTAAATAGCTACTTTCTTGAGAGCGCTAAGATGGCAGAGGAGTAAGGGACCCTAATTTCTTCTGGTCCCTGGAATTGAGCTAGATAGCTATCAAATCATTCTAAACACCTGTGAACTCAACCAGAGATCTAAGAAAAGAATTGCTGCAGTTATACAAATAGAAGAGTGACTACTTTTTGCAAAGAGGAGGTGTGGAGAAGTGAATCTAAGGCTATATATTGGAAGATAACCCACAGGGAAAGGGAGCTTCTGTAACCCTCATACCAGAAAGTGATATAAACAGCAGAAAGCAGAACTGGAACTTTTAGAAGTTTGTTCCAGTGGGGAATGTCCCTGCCTGAAATGCACTCAGGTGGTGAAGCTGGGTGAAATCCCAGGTGGGACAGTGTGGTCTCAGGATCCCCCATGTCACAAAAAGAACGTGGGTGCCTGAGTGCAGCAGTGTCCCCAAGCAACAGATCAAGGATGCTGGATGCACACAGAAACCCCAGGTGTGATCTTTCTGCTGTTGTTACCACGAACCATGATTAGCTGCATGGCTGGGCAACTGCTCTCCAAGCAGGAGCCTACCAAGGGCAGAACCCCAGTGAGAGCCCTCCCAACTTCACTTGGGAAGAATGGTAGGAGTCCATGACTCAGGAGCCTGTAAAGTTTGGAGACTCAAGACGGGGTGGCATTCCTGACATAATAACGTGCAGTCAGAGGCTGGGTGAAGAGTGTGGAAGGAATTCAGGGAGAAAAGAGTGATTGACTGCTTTTCTGTGGGGGCTCACTGAAGAGTGGAGGACAGGAATGTTCAGCTCTGGGTCTGGAGATCAGGGCGCTGCCATTTTCATCCTCCAAATTCATGCTGAAATCCTTTAGGGAGCAGAAGCTACATAGAGGAATCCAGAGCCATTTACACTGAGCCCAGCCCCCTGACATGGGTGGGGCAACACAGCCAAGACAGCTGAGAATGGGCAAACAGGTTCCTTGCCCAGAAGACCAGCAGGAATATCCAGCTAAGACCAAGTTTACCAATGACACAGAAGTACAAAACTCCAGGAAAGAGGAAATATAGTATATAGCATTCCTGTTTTTTTCTCATGATCCTTTGGTCTTTCAGTTTTTATTTTTTTTCCTTTTTAACTAATTTCTTATCATATAAACTCTTTTTATTTAGGTTTCTTTAATATTCAATTTTATTTTTGTATATGTATAAGTTTTTCATTTCTTACAATTTTGGGATCTATGTTCTAACAAACAGACCAAAACACGCCAAGGATGTTGTTTACTGTTCTGTTCTGAATACCTTCTGTTTGATTTTATTCTCCCTTTTTTTTTCTTTTTGTTTCTCTCTCTCTCTCTCTCTCTCTCTCTTTCTTTTTTTTTTTTTCCAGTTTCTGGTCTCTTGTTCAGTGTATATATTTCTGGAGTCATTGTTGCTATTTTTGTATTTTGTTCTCTCATCTATTCTCCTCTGGACACTAAGACAAGATGGGAGAACTCACCCCCCCCCAATAAAAAGAACAAGAGGCAATAATGACTTCCAGGGATTTAATCAATATGGTCATAAGTAAGATGTCAGAACTAGAATTCAAAACAATGATTATAAAGACACTAGCTGGACTTGACTTGAAAAAAAAATAGAAGACACTAGAGTATTCCTTTCTGGAGAAATAAAAGAATTAAAATCTAATCAGGTCAAAATAAAAAAAGTCTAATACTGAGGTGCAATAAATACTGGAAATTCTAGGGCTGCCTGGGTGGCTCAATGGGTTAAAGCCTTTGCCTTCGGCTCAGGTCATGATCCCAGGGTCCTGGGATTGAGCCCTGCATTGGGCTTTCTGCTCAGCAGGGAGCATGCTTCCTCCCCTCTCTCTCTGCCTGCCTCTCTGCCTACTTGTGATCTCTGTCAAATAAATAAATAAAAATCTTTTTTAAAAAATGGAGGTTCTAATTGTTAGGATAAATGAGGCAGAAGAGAATGAGTGATATAGAAGACAAAATGATGGAGAATAACCTGGAAAAAAGAGAGATAAACAAGTACTGGATCATGAGGGAAGAATTTGAGAGGTACATGATACCATAAAACAAAACAGTATTAGAATACTTGGGGTCCCAGAGGAAGGGGCAGCAGAAGATTTATTTGAGTAAATTATAGGTAAGAACTTCCTTGGTCTGGGTAAGGATTTAGGCATTCAAGTCCAGGAGGTACAGAGAACACCCTCAAAATCAATAAGAATAGGTCAACACCTCAACATGTAAGAGTGCAACTTGCAAATTTTGGAGACAAAAGTCCTGAAAGAGGCTCAGAACAAGGGGTTTTTAACCTACAAGGATAGAAACATAAAGCTGGCAGCAGACCTATCCTCAGTGACCTGGCAGGCCAGGAAGGAATGGCATGATATATTCAGGGTGAAAATGGGAAAAATAGGGAGCCAAGAACACTCATCCAGCAAGGCTGTCATTCAGGATAGAATGGAGGGGAGATAAAGAGCTTCCAAGAGAAACAGAAACTGAAAGATTTTGTGATCACTAAACCAGCCCCGCAGGAAATATTAAAGGGGATCCTGTAAGTGAAGAGAAAGCCCAAAAGGAACAGGCCAGAAAGGAACAGAGACAATATACAGAATCAGTGATTTTTACACGTAATACAATGGCACTAAATTAATATCTTTCAGTAATGGCTCTGAATGTAAATGAGGTAAATGATCCAATCAAAAGACACAGGGTGTCAGATTGGATTAAAATAACAAGGGTTATTGGTATGCTGTCTAGTACAGACTCATTTTAGACCCAAAGACCCTTCCCACATGAAAATGAGGGGGTGGAAACCATTTATAATGGACATCAAAAGAAAGCTGGGGTAGCAATCCCTATATCAGAGAAATTAGATTTAAAAGCAGAGACAACAATAAGAGATGAAAGGTAAAGGATCTAACCAACAAGAAGATCTAACAATTATAAATATAAAAATGAATTAACAAAAAAATAAAGACACACATTGATAATAATACAATAAATATAAGGGACTTTACCACTCCACTCACATTAATGGACAGATCATCTAAGCAGGAAATTAACAAGGAAACAAGAGCTTGGGATGACATACAGGACAAAACGGATATCACAGATGCATTCAAGCATTTCATTCTAAAGTAAAAGAATACACCTTCTTCTCCAGTGCACATGGAACATTCTCTAAATTAGATCTGGGTCACAAATCAGGTCTCCACTGATACCAAAAATTTGGGATTAATCCTGCATATTTCCAGACCACAAGGCTTTGAAACTGGAACTCAATCACAAGAGAAAAGTTGGAAAGAACAAAAATACATGGAGGTTAAAGAACATCGCCAAACTGTGGAAAGAACCAAGATGCCCTTCAACGGACGAATGGATAAGGAAGATGTGGTCTGTATACACTATGGAGTATTATGCCTCCATCAGAAAGGATGAATAC
>NW_019155881.1:0-4437 GCF_002288905.1 Enhydra lutris kenyoni | reverse complement strand
TTTTTTTAAAGAATCAACAAGATCGATAAACCATTGGCCACACTAATCCAAAGGAAAAGAGAGAAAACCCAAATTCATAAAATTATGAGTGAAAAGGGAGAGATCACAACTAACACCAAGGAAGTAGAAACAATCATCCGAAGTTATTATCAACAGTTATATGCCAATAAGCTAAGCAACCTAGATGAAATGGATGCATTCCTGGAAAACTATAAACTCTCAACATTGAACCAGGAAGAAATTGACAACCTGAATAGACTGATATCTAGTAACGAGATTGAAGCAGTGACCAAAAACCTCCCAAAAAACAAGAGCCCAGGACCTGATGGATTCCCTGGGGAATTCTACCAAACTTTCAAAGAAGAAATAATACCTATTCTCCTGACTCTGTTTCAAAAAATTAAAGCAGAAGGAAAATTTCCAGACTCTTTCTATGAAGCCAGCATTACCCTGATCCCCAAACCAGGCAAAGGCCACACCAAAAAGGAGAATTTCAGACCAATAACCCTGATGAATATGGATGCTAAGATTCTCAACAAGATCCTAGCAAACAAGATCCAACAGCACATTAAAAAGATTATCCACTATGACCAGGTGGGATTCGTCCCTGGGTTACAAGGATGGTTCAACATTCGCAAATCAATCAATGTGATAGAACAAATTAATAAGAGAAGAGAGAAGAACCACATGGTCCTCTCAATTGATGCAGAAAAAACATTTGACAAAATCCAGCATCTGTTTCTGAATAAAACGCTTCAAAGTAGAGGGATAGTGGGAACATTCCTGAACTTCATAAAATCTATCTATGAAAGACGCACAGCAAATATCATCCTCAATGGGAAAAAGCTCACAGCCTTCCCTTTGAGATCAAGAACATGACAAGGATGCCCACTCTTACCACTGTTGTTCAACATAGTATTAGAAGTCCTAGCAACAGCAATCAGACAACAAGGAGAAATAAAAGGTATCCAAACTAGCAAGTTTAGCAAGCCAAACTCTCTCTCTTCGCAGATGACATGATACTTTATATGGAAAACCCAAAAGACTCCAACACCAAACTACTAGAACTCATACAGCAATTCAGTAACATGGCACGATACAGAGTCAATGTACCAAAATCATTTGCTTTCTTATACACTAACAATGAAAACACAGAAAGGGAAATTAGAGAATCGATTCCATTTACTATAACACCAAGAACCATAAGATACCTGGGAATAAACCTAACCAAAGAGGTAAAGGATCTGTACTCGAGGAACTACAGAACACTCATGAAAGAAATTGAAGAAGACACAAAAAGATGGAAGACCATTTCATGCTCTTGGATTAGAAGAATAAACATTGTTAAAATGTCTATACTGCCTAGAGCAATCTATACCTTTAATGCCATTCCGATCAAAATTCCACCGGTATTTTTCTAAGAGCCGGAGCAAACAATCCTAAAATTTGTATGGAATCAGAAGAGACCCCAAATCGCTAAGGAAATGTTGAAAAACAAAAATAAAACTGGCGGCATCACTTTAACTGATTTCAAGCTTTACTACAAAGCTGTGATCACCAAGACAGCACGGTACTCGCATAAAAACAGACCCATAGACCATTGGAATGGAGTAGAGAGTCCAGATATGGACCCTCAAATCTATGGTCAAATAATCTTCGACAAAGTAGGAAAAAATACACAGTGGAAAAAAGACTGTCTCTTCAATAAATGGTGTTGGCAAAATTGGAAAGCTATATGTAGAAGAATGAAACTCAACCATTCTCTTACACCGTACACAAAGATAAACTCGAAATCGATAAGAGACCTCAATGTGAGACAGGAATCCATCAGAATCCTAGAGGAGAACATAGGCAGTAACCTCTTTGGTATCAGCCACAGCAACTTCTTTCAAGATATGTCTCCAAAGGCAAAGGAAACAAAAGCAAAAATGAACTTTTGGGACTTCATCAAGATCAAAAGCTTCTGCACAGCAAAGGAAACAGTCAACAAAACAAAGAGGAAACCCACACAATGGGAGAAGATATTTGCAAATGACAGTACAGACAAAAGGGTGATATCCAGGATCTATAAAGAACTTCTCAAACTCAACTCACACAAAGCAGATCATCATGTCAAAAAATGGGCAGAAGATATGAACAGACACTTCTCCCATGAAGACATACAAATGGCTATCAGACACATGAAAAAACGTTCATCATCACTAGTCATCATGGAGATTCAAATTAAAACCACATTGAAATACCACCTGACACCAGTTAGAATGGCCAAAATTAGCAAGATAGGAAACAACATGTGTTGGAGAGGATGTGGAGAAAGTGGAACCCTCTTACATTGTTGTTGGGAATGCAAGTTGGTGCAGCCACTTTGGAGAACAGTGTGGAGATTCCTTAAGAAATTACAAATAGGAGGAGGAGTCAAGATGGCAGAGAAGTAGCAGGCTGAGACTACTTCAGGTAGCGGGAGATCAGCTAGATAGCTTATCTAAAGATTGCAAACACCTACAAATCTAACGGGAGATCAAAGAGAAGAAGAACAGCAATTCTAGAAACAGAAAATCAACCACTTTCTGAAAGGTAGGACTGGCGGAGATGTGAATCCAAAGCGACGGGAAGATAGACCGCGGGGGGAGGGGCCAGCTCCCGGCAAGCGGCAGAGAAATGGAGCACAAAATCAGGACTTTTAAAAGTCTGTTCCTCTGAGGGACATTGATCCAGAGGCTTAACCGGGGTGAAGCCCACGCGGGGTCAGCGTGGCCTCAGGTCCCGCAGGGTCACAGAAGGATCAGGGGTGTCTGAGTGTCGCAGAGCTTACAGGTATTAGAACGGGGAAGCCGGCTACAGAGACAGAGCCGAGGAGTGAGCTCTAAACTCGGGGTTACCTTGAACCGGTCACAGGCTCGGTCAGCTCTGAGCGTAGCCAGAGGACAGGGTGACGGGAGTAATTGGGCACTGTTCTCTGAGGGTGCACTAAGGAGTGGGGAACCGGGCTCTCGGCTCCTCCAGGCCGGAGACTGGGAGGCCGCTATCTTCATTCCCGTCCTCGGGAACTCTACAGAAAGCACTCAGGGAACAAAAGCTCCCGAAAGCAAACCCAAGCGGATCACTCTGCCCAGCCCCTGGTAAGGGAGGTGCAACTCTGCCTGGGGCAAAGACACTGGAGAATCACTACAACAGGCCCCTCCCCCAGAAGATCAACAAGAAATCCAGCCAGGACCAAGTTCACCTACCAAGGAGTGCAGTTTCAATACCAAGGAGAGCAACGGAATTCCACAGGAGGAGAACGCAAAGCACGGAACTCATGGCTTTTCCCCATGATTCTTTAGCCTTGCAGTTAATTTAATTTTTTTTCCTTTTTCAATTTTTTTCCTCTTCTTCTGCCAATTTTTTTTAACTTTTACCCTTTTCTTTTTTAACGTTTTTTTAATTAGTTTATCTAATATATATATATATTTTTTTTCTTTTTTATATTTTTTCTTTATTCGTTTTTTTTTTTTATTGTTTCTTCTTTTTTTTCTTTCTGAACCTCTTTTTATACCCTTTCTCCTCCCTCACGATTTGGGATCTCTTCTGATTTGGTTAAAGCATATTATCCTGGGGTTGTTGCCACCCTTTTAGTATTTTAATTGCTCCTTCATATACTCTTATCTGGACAAAATGACAAGGCAGAAAAATTCACCACAAAAAAAAAGAACAAGAGATAGTACCAAAAGCTAGGGAACTAATCAATACAGACATTGGTAATATGTCAGATCTAGAGTTCAGAATGACGATTCTCAAGGTTCTAGCCGGGCTCGAAAAAGGCATGGAAGATATTAGAGAAACCCTCTCAGGAGATAGAAAAGCCCTTTCTGGAGAAATAAAAGAACTAAAATCTAACCAAGTTTATATCAAAAAAGCTATTAATGAGGTGCAATCAAAAATGGAGGCTCTCACTGCTAGGATAAATGAGGCAGAAGAAAGAATTAGTGATATAGAAGACCAAATGACAGAGAATAAAGAAGCTGAGCAAAAGAGGGACAAACAGCTACTGGACCACGAGGGGAGAATTCGAGAGATAAGTGACACCATAAGACGAAACAACATTAGAATAATTGGGATTCTAGAAGAAGAAAAAAAAAAAGAGGGGAGCAGAAGGTATATTGGAGAGAATTATTGGAGAGAATTTCCCCAATATGGCAAAGGGAACAAGCATCAATATCCAGGAGGTGCAGAGACCCCCCCCTCAAAATCAATAAGAATAGGTCCACACCCCGTCACCTAATAGTAAAATTTACAAGTCTTATTGACAAAGAGAAAATCCTGAAAGCAGCCCGGGAAAAGAAGTCTGTAACATACAATGATAAAAATATTAGATTGGCAGCAGACTTATCCACAGAGACCTGGCAGGCCTGAAAGAGCTGTCATGGTATATTCAGAGCACTAAACGAGAAAAACATG
>NW_019155880.1:0-4439 GCF_002288905.1 Enhydra lutris kenyoni | reverse complement strand
GTATTTTTGATTAGTGATTATATAATCACTAATCAAAAATACTATTTTTAATTAGTGCCCTTGTAGAATGTCAAATAAGTAATTTCTTAAAGATAGGTTACTTAGGGGCACCTGGGTGGCTCAGTGGGTTAAACCCACTGCCTTCGGCCTGGGTCATGATCCCAGAGTCCTAGAATCCAGCCCCACATCTGGCTCTCTGCTCAGCGGGGAGCCTGCTTCCTCCTCTCTCTCTCTGCCTGCCTCTCTGCAGATCACAAGTATGTGATCTCTGTCTGTCAAATAAATAAATAAATAATCTTTAAAAAGATAGGTTACTTAGATGTGCTGCTCTGCGTATGCATCTATATGAAGGAAGACGTATTCTTTAGGAAACAGCTTCTTGTAAGCAATCAATAAATATTTAAAGGATACCCATCATACATATTTGATGGATTTCTTTGGAGATAGAAAACAGCTCTGCACTAGTTAGAGCTATGCAGTTTGGTTTGAGGTCGATTTGTCAGAATTGCAGACTGTTCATTAATATTAACTTCATTCTACTGAGGAATTTTAAAAGAGATCTGTACAAATGCAGATCTTACAAGCTATTCAGTGAATATTTTATTTTACTTTATTTTATTTTTAAAGATTTTATTTATTAATTTGACAGAGACACAGCGAGAGAAGGAACATAAGCAGGGGAAGTGGGAGAGGGAGAAGCAGGCTTCCCTCTCCTTGCAGAGCAAGGAGCCCGATGCGCAGGGCTAGATCCCAGGACCCTGGGATCATGACCTGAGCCAGAGGCAGACACTTAATGACTGAGCCACCCCAGGCGCCCCTCAGTGAATATTTTAACACAAGCAAGTTTGTTTTAAATATATTGAAGTTCTCTCAGTGAACAAGGTAAAGATCCCTCTTCTAATTTACATGTCAGTGTGAGGAGATAGATAATACAACAAATACTTAAATAACATAATATTATTTAACAATGGAAGGTGTAAAATAAATTGGACCATAATGATTAATAATGTGATTAAATTATGGACACCTGGTTGACTCAGTCATTAAGTGTCTGACTCTTAATCTAGTCTCAGGTCTTGATCTCACCATTGTAAGTTGGAGCCCTGTATTAGGCTCCACGCCCTGATTTGGTGATCTCAAAGCCATTGTTTGCAGATCCTTCAATAACTTCATTTTCCTGAATTTTTCTTGTGTATTTCAGTGATTTAAAAACATATGTAAAAAAAAAAATGATGTGGTTAAACTGGATAAAAGGAATGTCTTCTCTGTATGACTGATTTGATAAAACAGATAGGCTAATCAAACTTAGGTACAGGATATGATAACATTAATGAATATCTGTCCATGTATTTAAAGGTTGTTCAGACAGATGAAACTGCAAGGAAACCAGAGCATGTTCCTATTAGCAGTGAAGATGAGAGGAATGCTGTTTTCCAACTAGAAAAGGCTATTTCATCTAATAAAGCTACCTCAAGTAAGGGGAAATCTTTATAAAAATGCTTTGACCTGGAGGGAGTTTTTATTTTCAATAAACTCTATACCCAAAAGCTTTTGGGACTAAATGATAACTATTATAATAATAATGATGTTAGTTGATTTCGTGATCATATGAAAGTCACTGTTCATCTTTAACTGTGACTAAATTCATTATTTTTTTCACCCTTGCCCTACCCTCAATTGCTGAAATGTAAGTCTGCTTTATTGTCATTGTTCTGATTGGTTTAGTCCTTAAGAGTCTACTGTGTGATTCCTTTTTAACTCATGGCCAGCATAATGAGCAAAAAAATGGAGTTCCTGTATAGACTAACACTTAGACCCAGTGAAGTCACTTTAGAATAAAAAACCATAGAGTTCTTCCTGGCTTATTAGTCTCCATAGTACACACAGGGAATACAACTTGACCTGTATACATCCTTGTTAAATGGTTTTAAACCTAAGGAAACCAAACTTGAATTCCTTAAAAACAGCACCATTTGCTCATTTTTAGACCTGCTTACCATCTTTTATTACATAAATCAGCAGTTTCCAGACTTTCGGGATATTTATGCACAAACCAGTAAAATTCAGGAAAAAAGAACCTAGGTTAGCCAACTATTTATTTTGTAAATAAAATATATGTTAATCATTACAATTCTTTAAAAAATTCCATTTCTGACTTTCTCATTTCATAACATATCAAACTATACCTATCTACAGAATGATTTTTGAGAACCACTAATCTAGAAATATTTCAAACAGATACATACTTTTATTAGACTATCTGACCCTGTACTTAGTTATCAGAGGCAGAATGTTTCACACTATGTATTTATGGAATCAACTTTAGAACACTACCCAACGTTAACATTTTTTTTTTCATAAAGAGCTTAATAGCAGATGTGGTACATAGCTTCTTGTGTTCTGTGTTTTAGAAAGAATTTTTTAATATAGAAACTTCTCTGATTTAGTGATTTCAGAACCATCATTTTCATATCCTTCAATAACTTCATTTTCCTGGATTTTTCTAATATATTTCAGTCATTTAAAAACATAAAGGAATATTTAAGAGTAATGAATCCACATTGCTTTTTACCTAATAAAATCTTTACAAATTACTACAAAACTCTATTTTTCTGGTTGTTACGATCAGGTGATCTTCAGATGGCAGTGCTTTCATTTGAAAAAGATGATGATCGTAATGGACACGTAGATTTCATTACAGCTGCATCAAACCTTCGTGCCAAAATGTATAGCATTGAACCAGCTGACCGTTTCAAAACGAAGCGCATAGCTGGTAAAATTATACCTGCTATTGCAACATCTACTGCAGCAGTTTCTGGCCTGGTGAGCTGTTTATTCTCTGAATGGAAATACTTCTTTTTCATTTGTGTCTTACCTGTTTTCCCCATTGTACCAACCTAGCAAGTCCCTTAGAGGTCTTAGAGAAGGAGCTATCCATATTGATCTTAAATTTCAAGAAATTTCTGAAGATTCGGTAATCCACATTTTGAAGCTTTACAGCTACATAGATATTTTAACTTGAAAATTAACCTCTGTCAAGGCAGAGTACAATTTTTCTTATAAGCAATAATCCTCTTAGTCTTTCTTGTATCCTCCATACAAAGCAGATACTATATTTTTCTTGAATAAGATGAACTGCTGTAATGGTTGCTCTCTGATTGTATTGGATTTTAGTTCTTTGCCTTAAAAAATATAATTAGTGATTAATATTTCTTATAATTTAATATTTTCTTAATGATTCAGAATCCTTGGGCTGGCTCTAGCTGTTTTGCTGTACTGTAGTGTTTTACTTGAAGCTGTGTAATTATCTGCCCTTACATTAAGTGATTTTAGACTGTTGTATTTCTTGAATTCTGGTATCTTTCAAAACAGGAAGATTACATGATCAAAATAATTTTTAAAGTAATTTTGCTCACCCCATGTAGAACAGGTGAAAAGTTTGAAAGTATAAAATATGCTAAAAGTGGACAGGTTTATAAGAAATTCCTGTTATTTCAATCCATTAGCTGCTTTTACTCCTTACCAAGAAATGCTTGAGAACAATTTAGAAAAATTAAATAGATGCATTTAAAGTCATGAATAGGTTTGGGCTCCTTATATAATCAAATCACCTTTTATCTAGGTCGCATTGGAGATGATCAAAGTAGCTGGTGACTATCCATTTGAAGCTTACAAAAATTGTTTCCTTAACTTAGCCATTCCAATTATAGTGTTTACAGAGACATCTGAAGTAAAAAGAACAGAAATCAGGTATGTGTGAAGTTCTTTTTCTCTTGCATAATGAAAATGAAATAAAATTTTTACCTTCTTAAAGGAAAAAATTGTAGTTTCACCTCTCCCTTTCATATATATATATAAAGTGATCCTTGCCATCACTTCAAGACTATCACTTCAATCCCATCTTCATGAAGCATCTCTTTTTAATTAATTGACAAAAATTAAATTTAATTAATTAAAATAATTGGTATGCATTAGGTTAGTTTCAAGTGTGCAACACAAATGATTAAGTACCTGTATTATGACATGATCACAGCAGTAAAGCCAGTTAACATCATTACCATACGTAGTTCGCTTTTTTTTTCTTTGTAATAAGTTCTTTTAAGATCTGCTTTCTTAGCATCTTTTAACTGTGCAGTATAGTATTACCAACTATAGTCACCATGCTGCATATTACATACCCATGATTAATTTTCTAAGCTGGAAGCTTGTACTATTTGACTCTCTCCACCCATTTTGCTTATTCCCCAGCCCCACTTCTGGCAACTACCAATCTGTTGTCTGTATCTATGAGCTCAGTTTCAGGGTTTGTTTTTTTTTTAAGATTCCACATACAAGTGAGATCATACAGGTATTTATTTTTTTCTTTTTGACTTATTTCACTTGGCATAATGCTAATGTTGATCCAAATAACAAGATTTCTTCTTTTGTGGCTGAAGTGT
>NW_019155879.1:0-4441 GCF_002288905.1 Enhydra lutris kenyoni | reverse complement strand
AGTCATGAATGGAGCTCCAATATCACTGAATCACAAAATCCTAGAATGGTTTGTCCCTTTTGCCACAGTCCAATGCATAGACCAGGTGTCAATAATCGGTCTGAATGGAATGGTGAAGCCTCAACTCAGGAGTCAGTTCCTGAATAGCAGTATGGGTATCCATTATAATATATTTCCTTTCCAATTTTGGTAAAGGGGCCAAACCTGCACATATTTGAATCTCTTTCTTATTTCCAATTATATAATAAAGAGCCTGTTAAAGAATGTCTTAAAATATTTCAAAGGCTTTGGAAGACCCTCCAGTCTCTCTTCTAATTTTTCTCTGTCAACAATCTTTTTTAAAAAATATTTTATTAATTTATTTGACAGACAGAGATCACAAGTAGGTAGAAAGGCAGGCAGAGAGAGAGGAGGAAGCAGGCTCCCCGCCGAGCAGAGAGCCCAATGCAGGACTCAATCCCAGGACCCCTAGACCATGACCTGAGCCAAAGGCAGAGACTTAACCCACTGAACCATCCAGGTGCCCTCTGTCAACAATCTTTAGTGGCAAATACAGGAAATGGGTTTTTTTTGGCTTGTTTGTCTGCTTTGTTTTATTTTTCATTTTAAAGAATAGTACTTTATTGAATAAGTTTTGTTCGCAAAAAAATAAGCTTCAGTCTTTGATGATGGCCAGATTATATGGTGGGAAGCAATTTCCTTTGTTATCCATACTGATGGAAAGGTTTCTACTAAATGAAAAAAGTCATACATTCACAAATATAGCATCTATCTCAAAACATTTCACATGATTATTCACATCACTCATACAATGACAAAATATCTGTCATTCTTTCAGATTAATTTGATAAAATATACCAGTCATGAAAAAAATACAAAATCTTCTAACAAAAATTAATAAAAATGTACAAGACTGTCCTTATATACCTTAGAGAAATTATTTCTTATATACATACTCCTAAAAGTTTGGATTAAAAAAAAAGAATAAAATACCAAGTAAAGATAAAAAAAAAGTCATTTTAGAAATTACTCTGGCGGGACGCCTGGGTGGCTCAGTTGGTTAAGCAGCTGCCTTCGGCTCAGGTCATGATCCCAGCGTCCTGGGATCAAGTCCCACATCCGGCTCCTTGCTCAGCAGGGAGCCTGCTTCTCCCTCTGCCTCTGCCTGCCATTCTGTCTGCCTGTGCTTGCTCTCTCTCCCTCTCTCTCTCTCTGACAAATAAATAAATAAAATCTTAAAAAAAAAAAAAAAAGAACTTACTCTAGTTACTCCCATACCACAAAGGTCATATGAGGATTTAAACAGCAATCATGGATTTTTTTAAAAAAAAGTATATATATATATATATATATATATATATGTGTGTGTGTGTGTGTGTGTGTCTGTGTGTGTGTGTGTGTGTGTGTATAATCTTTATATATATAATCTTACCTATAAAACAGCAGTATACAAACTTCAAACTAAAAGTTTGTGCAAAGTAACACACAAATGTCCTAAATTTTTTTAAAGATTTTATTTACTTATTTGACAGAGAGAGACACAGCAAGAGAAGAAACACAGCAGAGGGAATGGGAGAGGGAGAAGCAAGCTCCCTGTGGTGCAGGGAGCCTGATGTGGGGCTCCATCCCAGGACCGTGGGATCATGACCTAAGCCAAAGGCAGATGCTGAATGACTGAACCACCCAGGCATCCCCAAATGTTCTAAATCTTAAGGAAACTTTAAAATACCTCTTCTATTTGTAAATAGGAGCAGAATAAAACTGATCTGATTGCCTTATTAGGTAATTTATTCTGGAAACTTGTTAATAAAGTATTGGTGGGAATTCTCAATCTTCATTATGCTGTCACCTGAAGCACTCAATCATTTTCTTCAGTAAAGGAATAAGTAAACGAATAGACTACATGTCAGTTACCACATGTTACAACCAGTCTAACTCTGACAATAACAGGAGTGGCCACAAAGTGCCTCAGAGTCAGCTGTGTCTTGAATTTCTCACTGAAGGATTGGGCCAATCTACCTTTGGAACAATTTTATCAGTAGACAGAAACAATAAATGTCTTTTATCCTGTTTTCTTAAAGTCTGTATCACTAGTCTTTAATAAATAACAATGAGATAGCTCTAGCAGATGAAGCAGGAAGGGAACTATGTTCTAGAAGAAGCATTTATCTGTCTTTGATACAAGCTTCTCAATTAATTCCTGAAGAGGTGCCAACTCATGCCTATCAATCAGATTAAACTCCTGAACAAAGGAAATAAAGGGCTTAAGGGAGGTGTTGAGGTTGCATCACAGAATCAAACTGCTGGTGATAAATATGCATAAACCCAGAACAAATCCCTTGAAGGGTCTTTGCCATAGACATAAAGTTTTTTGGAAAGGGGACACCAATCTTGGAAGGCAAAAGACTTTCATCATCAAGCTGATCCTGAACCCAAACCTTTGATTGGCTTTTTGATATTAGTACCATTTTCCCAGTAGATATTCATATCTTGGACCTGCAGACATGACTGGACAGCTTGCTTCAGTGCAGAATTCTGTAATAGTTCCATACAGCATGTTGATCTGGTTGAAGAAATCTACAGTGTTAGCTGAAATCCATTCACCTAGGTCCCCTCCCTCTGGCAACGTAAGAGCTTGTCTCATATTTCCACTTCCTAGAGTTGCTTCTGCCTGTTTTAAGAGCTGATGAGAGCTGGAGAGAGCTGATGAGAGCCCTCAGGCATATTCTTCTTTGGTTTGAATACTTCAGAGGAGTGGCGGCTGAAGAGATAGCTCAACTTCTATCCTCAGAGGAGAGGGACCGCTGGCCCCCAACACTGTCTGGATTCAGAGTCCAGGCAGGAATCACAAGGAAGCAAACAATCCTCAACTCTTTGCCCTCGAAAGTACTGGGTGCCCCTGCTAGCAGGAGCAAGTTGCTACGCAGACCTCCCCCACCTTGCTGACCTGAAAATCAGGGAACAGGTTTTTTTCTGTCATCTATCTCTGTGTTCAGAAATATTAGCTCTGGCATCAAGTTCTTGATACTTTTGAGCTTACTTTATTTTTGTTTTTATTTATTTTTAAATATTTTACTTACTTAATTGAGAGAGAGAGAGACAGAGAGGGAGAGAGATACAGAGCACAAGCAGAGGGAGCTGAAGGCTCCCTGATGAGCAAGGAGCCACATGTCAGACTTGATCCTAGGACCCTGGGATCATGACCTGAGCAGAAGACAGCTGCTTAACAGACTGAGCCACCCAGGTGCCCCTTGAACTTCTTTATTATTTGTAAATTTGGGAGAATGATATCTTTTTTAATATTTTGTTGTGACAACGTATCGGTAATATATCTGAAGAGATTTGCACGTAGTGGATGAACAATTTAGGAAGGTACCTCAATAGGTACAGAAGAAGTGTCTGACAAATCCAGATTCATTCCTGAGAGAAACTCCCAGGGAATAAGGAATTGCAGGAAATTTCCTTAATGAAAAAGGGCTCAACCGAAAACCTACATCAAATGTCATAGTTGGTGGTGAAAACCTAAATGCTTTCTCCTTAGTTTCAGAAATAAGGGGAGAGTTTTGACTCTCACCACTTGTATTTCATATTGAAGTAGAGGTTCCAGCCAATGCAATACAGCATGGAGAAGAAACAAACGCCAGACAGTCTGGAAAGGGGGAAGTGAACTTATGTTTTAACAGCCAACATAACCATCTGAGCAGAAAACTCAAGAGAATCTGTAAAACAGCTACTAGAACAAATTGGTTTAAGAAAGTCAAATGTATGCCTACCATATGACTCACCTGTTGTACTCCAGAAATTGATCCAAGAGAAATGAAAGCATATGTCTATAAAACATCTTATACACAAATGTTCATAGCAGCTTTATTTGTAAGAGCCTCACTGGGATTAATCGAGATGGTCAGCAACAGGTGAATAGACAAGTTGTTTTTTAGGCACATGATGGGGTACTGCACAGCAACAGAAACAAAGTCTTGATAAATATGACTATGGAAGAATCTCATAATAATTATGCTGAGAAGAAGCCAGGCAAAGATACATATGATTCCATTTATAGAAAAAGATAAAATATGCAAACTAATTCCTGACAGGAGTTTCCCTGGAAATGGGGATAAGGAGGGTTGAGAGAAGATTACAAAGTGATATGAAGAAACTTTTGGGGTGATGTATATGTTCATTTTCTCAATTGTAGTGGTGGCTTCACAAATAGATACATACAACAAGTCATATAGAATTGTTGAATTTGCTGCACTTTATTGTTATGTAAATTATGTATTAACAGAGCCATTCAATATCATTCTATGCACTATTTTCCCTCACTGCGGTGCCAGTCTTCTTGTGTAACGTAAAATGCAAAATACTTCTCCTGTAGGCTTTCATTGGCCTAAAACTATATATATATATATATATATGTATATATATATATATACATATATAT
>NW_019155878.1:0-4443 GCF_002288905.1 Enhydra lutris kenyoni | reverse complement strand
TTAGAAGATCCTAACCTTGCGGGGCTAGACCACGAGTTTTGCCAGAAAAAGAAGAGGTGTTCTAAGAAAAAAGGATTCTGAGATCAGAAAAGCTTGGGGGATCCTGGGTTAAACAGCATGAGTCTTCATGAGGTTATGGAGGCTTTGGATTAAAAGGGCTCTGGGGCGCCTCCTACTGACCAGGTTTGGGTGGGAACCGGTCTCATGAATTTCACCCCCTACTTCAGTGGAGAAGTCCCCTGGGCACCTGAGCTTCCTTGGGGACGAGTGGACGCGGGGGCACATGTGCGTGCCCGAGTGCCGCCCGGACTGTCACTCCCCAGCCCCGCCCTCGGCCCAAGCTGCCACCTGTCTGTGTCTGTTCTATGATCCCCTTGTGTTGCGCTTCCTTAAATCCCAGATGCCAGCCCGAGTGCTTTACAGTTACTCACTGCAGCAGGCAGGGTTCACCAGGGAAACTGGGCCAGTGCGTTATAAATATATAAGGAGTGTATTAAGGAGTTGGCTCACGCGATTGCGGGGGCTGGCAAGTCCAACTTCGCAGGACAGGCCAGCGCGCTGGAAGCTCAGGCAGGAGCTGATGTTGCCACCTCGAGGCAGAATTGCCTCCTCCTCCGTAAACCACGCTTTTGTTCCTAAGGCCTTCCTGCTGACTAGGGCCAGCAGCTGGCCCGTGACAGAGGTGGGATCGGAACGCAGGTAGCCTCATTTCAGGGGGTGCTCTGCCCACCACAGCCGGCTACACCACAGAGCAGCCTGGCCCCTGAAAGTCAGTTTCTCAGGGGAGGGGCCCCCCGGCTCCGGGTCAGGCTTTGGGGCCCAAGGCTCAAGGCCCGCCGTGGCCTTAGGCCGAGGGGGCGGTTACGCACCCCCTCCCCAAGATTTTCCGCTGACAGGAGACGTTCCCACAAAGGCGGCAGAGACTTGGCACCTGTCTGGGCTTTATTTGCCTGCGTGTTTGTTTGGAAGTGTCTCCGGCTCGTGTTTCCCCGGTGTGTGTGCTCAGGCCTGTGGGGGCGGGGAGTGCGGACTCGCCCCCTGGTCTGAACTGTGGAACTCGAAATCTCTGTCTTCTAGAGCCCCGCTCAGGAGTTGTCCCCCAAGTCTGAAGCTGCAGGTTCCTGCCCCGGCTAGTACCCCAAGCCAGGACCGTGGCAACAAATTTCCCAAATGGACAAGCTTCCGCAAAATGTCCAGAAGTGCCTCCCATGCTGGCCAGAGGGCTACACTGCAGGCCACGTGTCTGCTGAGGATGGGAGCTCAGGGGAGGTCGGAGCCGGGGGCCGGGGAGGGGACCGTCCCTGGGATTGGGCCTGGCTGGCATGGTGACATCGGAAGAGACATTCCCCCCACTGGCCTTGGCAAGCCCGTCTGTATGATGAGAGGGGAAGACCAGAATGATCCTTAGCGGGCTCTCTGTCTGACAACCCGGCCTTGGATGGCAGAGTTTGAAGCCACTTTCCCGAGGACGCTGTTGAGGACTCTTCTCCTGGAGCTCGGTCTCAGGAGCTGGCTACAGACAGCTCGTGTGTCATTCACACACTTGCATAAAGCAAGCAGAACCCCAAAAAGCTCTAGTGGGGGACACCATTCTAGGGTCAAGGGATGGTAGTTGAGACAAAATAAACTTGGGAAGAATCAGGAATTTTAGGAACAGCAGCCTTGATGATTACTCCCTCCCTTCCTTTTCCTCTCCCTCCCTCCCTCCTTCCTTCCTCCCTCCGTTCTCCTTTTCTCTCTCCCTCCCTCCCTTCCTCACTGTCATCTGACCCCAGGCACAGCTGAACAGGGACAGCAGGCACCCGTGCATCACAGGGGCGGGGAGGGGAGGGGGCGAGCAGCAGCATTCTTCCCCTGCCGCCCCTCGCCCCTCATGTTTAACACACACTCCCCCATTACCCCGAAAGAAAAATGTCAGGATTCCGGGAGGCCGTGCAAATGTGGGCTGGCCTTGGGGCCTCAGAGCCTCACCGAAGGCGACCACAGATGTGTATGCCCAGGCTCCGGCCTCTCTTTCCTTCCGGGCCCTCGCGTGGTTATCCTTGGGCCTCAACCCTGATCATAGCGAGGGCAGCCCTGACCAACACCAAGTTTAGAAGAGAGAGCTGGCCCAGCTGAGGCACTCCAGGAGGTACCCTCTGCTGGGACATCTCAGGAAGAAGAGCCTAGAAGCCCGACTTCTCGTTCCTGCCTCTGGCCCACTGGGCTTCCATAAGAGGACTCCCTTGGCTTCTTTACAGATTTCCGAACGGGTTCCCGTCCATTCAGTTCATCCATCCATCTGCTGGTCCTGTCGCCCACTGTATGTGGATCAGGAGCTAGCACGAGAGGCAGAGTGGTGGCTGTGAGCTACCTCGTCACTGCCCTCCTGATGCTTGCCATCTGGCGGGCAAGAAAGACAAGGAACAAAGAATTGTTTCAAAGGCTACAGGGAGCCCACTGCCACTCTAAAAGGGGGCAGGGAAAACCATGCTCAAGATCAAGGCAGGGGCATTCTGTCCCAGGGGTCCTAGCTCCCAGCCCATGGCTCCCTCTACCTCTCCTCGCCACCCTCCCTTAGTTCTTCCACCCACTCCCAGCTGCTGCCAATTAGATTGTCGCTCACTGTCATGTGGTGAGCTTAGCCAATGACGAGGTCCAGCACTGGCTGCCTCTTGCCGAACCTGGCGATAAACCCAAAGCCCTTGGCAAGGTGGAGAGAAGGCCAGCACGTAGGGAACCAGGGTACCTTATCCACCTGCCTTGATATCCCATCCTCCCTGTGGGGCCAGGCTCAGCCCTGGGGCTCCTGACACCTAAGGGTGGGACAGGGTGACAGGGACCTGAAGAGGGGGGCTGTTATCAGGCTGGGCCCAGAGAGAGAGTGACCCAATTTGTCGAGGGATGTTGTGGGTGTGGCTGTGTTTAGCATGTAGAGGGAACCAGCCAACGCTGGGCCCCTCCTCTGTGCCTTAAACCTGCGCTTGACAGGTATGGAAGCTGAGGCTTAGAATGGGGAGGAGTGTGACTTATCCAATGTCACTGGGCTAATAAGTGACAAGGCTGGGATCAGACCCCACACCTTAGGCCTCTGGGGTCTATTTTGCCATACTATTGTGAAGGGTCTTGAAGGGAAGAGGACCCAATATTGACTGGCCCCAGCATAACGGAGTCCAGGGGACGTCGGAATATCAGAAAGGGGCAGGAGGGAAGGCTGGCTGGGCGGCAGCAGGGACCAGAGGTAGCTCTGTTTTGGGCGATCGCTTGCAGGGTCCTCCAGGGCTGGGAGCACATGACCTCTTCTCTTGCCACACCTTTGCCTTCGGTTTCGGAATGGCAGTCAAGGCTTTTCAAGAGCTGTCGTCATAGCCTGGTCCGCCTCGGCTCAGCACTTGCCCAGGTGTCTGACGTCATCCTGACGCGTGCCCTGTGTGGGATGTCCGGTTGGTGGGCCAACCTGACAACAGAAAACCCAGAGGCACAGAGTGGAAGAGACATGCCCAAAGCCACCTGGCCCCCCAGTGGCATTCTTGTGCCTCTCTGACCCATATTGAAGCATCCATGTTGTGCCTTTCTATAGAATAGGGGCTTGGCTCCTGCTAGCTAAGCCACGTTCCTGAAATTTCACAGGAGAATCTGGAATTCTGTGACAGCCCCCTCACACTAAAACACTGGTTTCCTTTGCTGCCACACAGATGCTGTTCTGCCAGCAGTTAGCCTGCTGCTAACCGTCCGCCGGGAACAGAAAGCCTGGTCCTCATCCCTATGACCAGACCCCCAGCTTTCTTTCCTTCTCGGGGGCGGGGGGGTGGCTAACAGGCAGTCCCTAGACCCTCGGTGCCCAGGCCTACCTTCCTTCAATAAGCCTCATGATCTGGACCCATAGTCATGACACAGAACATCTGAGAAGCCCCGTTGGGGGTGTCCACCCGTTCCAGAGCTTAATGTGGAAGGGCCGGAATCTCAGGAATCCTTTAGGCTCTCGGATTCCACCTTTCTCTTTTGCAGGGGGAGGAAAGAAGGGGCAGTAGCTGTGAAACCATATCCTTAGCCCGGACTCTGGTGCTGGCGGAAGAGGGAGGGTCTGAGAGCCCACGCCAGGAGCCCCTCACCTACCCTCCACCTCCTCCTTGGTCTCCTTGGCCCCCAGGTCCTCCAGGGGGTTTCTGGTTCAACCAGACCCCTCTGGAGCCCCGGAGCCCTGTGTCTAGGGCTTCGGGCCCCCGAGCTGTCCCAGAGATGGGGTCCTGTGGGGCCCAGCTGCCTGCCCCGAGTGGGGCTTGGGACCCTCACCAGGCGGGCCTTTTCCTGCCCTCGTGTGTCCATCCCAGGCTCGTTCCGTAGTGGTCTCAGTCTCTAGGGACACTCCTCTGCCCCATGGGACCTGCCCCCGCTGGCCCTCTGAGGAGGACGGGGAAGAGGGCTCGGTGAGGAGGGGGGCCCCGGATGGCAGCCCTCGGCTGT
>NW_019155877.1:0-4444 GCF_002288905.1 Enhydra lutris kenyoni | reverse complement strand
GAAAAGATCTGATGATTGTAAACATGTATGTCGCTAACTTGGGAGGCACCAAATATACACAGCCATGAGTTAAAAAATTAAATAAACTCCTTGATTAGAATACAGTAATACAAGAGGACTTTAATAACCCACTCACAGCAATGGACAGATCATCTACACAGAAGATCAACAAGGAAACATGGGCTTTGAATGACATACTGGACCAGATGGACTTCACGGAGATATGCAGAGCATTGCCTCTGAAAGCATCAGAAAAAACACACTTTTGGAGGTTACATGGAACATTCTCCAGAAGAGATCACATACTAGCTGAGAAATTAGGTCTCACAAGTACCAAAATATTGACACCATAACATGAATATTTTTAGACCACAGTACTATGAATTTTGAAGTTAATTATAAGAAAGAATGTGAAAGGACCAGAACTATGTGGAGGATAAAGAACATCCTACTGTAGAATGAATGGAGAATCAGGAAATTAAAGAAGAATTTAAAAATACATGGAAGCAAATGAAAATGAGTGTAGGACAACTCAAAGCCTTTAGGATGCAGCAAAGGTGGTCCCAAGTGGGAAGTAAGGGCAATAAAAGCCTTTCTTAATTAACAAATTATATTCTTGAATACACAACCTAACCTTAAACATAAAGTATCTGAAGAAAGGACAGCAAATAAAGCCTACATCCACCAGGTGTAGAGAAATAATAAAGATTAGAGTGCAAATAAATGATACAGAAAAATTTTTTTTTAAAGTAGAACAGATCAATGAAACTAAGAGCTGGTTTTTTGAACGAATGAATAGATGGATGAAACCCTAGGCAGACTTCTCAAAAATAAAAGAGAAAGACCCAAATAAATAAAATCCTGAATGGAAAAGGAGAGCTATCTACCAACATGGAACAACCAAGAAAATATTATGTGCAATTAAACGCCAAGAAATTAGGCAATCTGTAGGAAATCAATGCCCTTTTAGAAATCTATAATCTACCAAAACTGAAACAGAAAGAAACAAAAAAACAAACAGACCCACAATCAGCAAAGAAATAGAATCAAAATCATCCCAACAAACCAGTTGGCCGTGATGGCTTCCCAGGGGAATTCTAGCAAATATGTAAAGAAGAATAAATACCTATCCTTCTGAAACTGTTCCTAAAAATAGAAATGGAAGGAAAAGTTCCAAACTCATTCTAGAAGGGCAGCATTATCTTGATCCCTAAACCAGACATTGACCCCACCTAAAAGGAGAGTTTCAGACCAATATCCTGATGAACATGGATGGAAACTTGTTCCCCAAGGAAAAAGTTAACAAGATCTAAAAGTACATTCAAAGGATTATTCACCACAGCCAAAGGGCATTTGTTCCTGGGATGCAGAGGATGCAAGGGTGGTTCCACATCTGTAAATCAACCAGTGTGATACAACATAAGAACCATTTGGCCCTTCAACAGATACAGAGAAAGCATTTGACAAAATACAGAACCTTTTCTTGATAAAAACAACCTGCCATATAGGGAAAAAAGAAAATACTTCAATATCATGAAAGACCATGCAAATACCGTCCTCATTAGAATAAATGTGAGATTTTTTCCCCCCTATGGTCAGTAACACAACAGGGATGTCCATTCTCACCACTACTGTGAGACATGGTACTGGAAATCCTACACTATCAATCAGAGAACAAAAATAAATAAATGCAGGGAGAGACAAGATGGCAGGGAAGTAGGAGGAGGCGCCATTTCAACCTGTACCCTAAAGTGAGCTGATTACCTACCAAAGGACTCTGATCACCCATGTAAATCAGCCTGAGATCAGAATTATACACGTCTGGATCTCTACAGGGGCAGAAGACGCCAGTGGGTGGGTAAAGTGGAGTGGGAACGTTGGACTGACATCGGAAGATAAACAAAAGGGGGAGGGAGCCACTAGAGGCAACCAATTGGAAAGTAATACCCCAATACAAGAGTGCCCTGTGTCTGGGGAACAGCATTAACTTGGAGTCTGGTTGAAAGCATTCAAAAAGAGCTAAAGATCGCGGGAGGGGTATTATGGAAATTGGAGCGGTTAGGGACACGGGCTTAAGTCCCTGGACCTAGGACAGCCTTCCCTGGCGCTGAACCAGAGAGAGTGTGGCAGAGAAACCAGGTCTTGGTCCCTGAGCCAACAGCGCATCTAAGAACGTGTGGGGTCTGGCTCAAGTGATGGGCTGGGAGCCTCACCACATGGCAGAACACCATGCCCTGCTATCAGAGCTTGAGACTCACATGCCCCACATCCTCCCCTGAGAGAGGTGCGTGCAGGCACCAGCTCAATGCTCTCAGACCCGGAAAGACTAGGCATTCCCAGCCTGGGCCAGTGGGAAAATCTCAGTGTGCAATTCCTGCTTGGAACCTCTCTGGCGGTCTGGAGCTACCCAGACAGCTGCCGCTGCCATGGTTTTGGGTACAAGCATGAGATCCTATGTCCCCAGGGACCACGACTTGGAACCTGCTTTGCCAGCAGCCGAAGGGGAAATTATGTGTTCTGCAACAGACAAAGGGGAGTAGACTGAGGCTTATCTCTGAGACGGAGGTCGGGATGCAGTTTGCTTTCCTCTAAACCTCCAAAAACCATCAAAAGCTGTCAAGGCGAGAGAAAACAAATAAACAAACATAAAAACCTCCAGAAAACAAAAGCCTGAAAAAACCAGTTTCCTCAGAGCTCACCCCCTTTAGGGAGTGACTTAACTCAGAGAACATCATTGACTGAAAACCCATGTGGCAGTCCCCTCCCCCAGAAAACCATTCAGGAAAGAAATAAAAAAAGATGACAAGAGAACAACCACCTCTACTTCATAGATACAACTTTTATTTTTAACTCTTTCCCACTATCCTGGTTCATTTTTTTTATATAGATAATTTTTTAACCTATTTACAATCACAGTGAGATGTCCAGTACATCAAATTCCATAATACCCTTCAAACGTGAACTTTTTGATACACACACTGTGTTTTTCTTTTGCTTTTCTATTTTTGAAAAATTTTTTAAGTTTTAGTTTAGTTTAGTCTAGCTCATTATTTTTTTTATTTTTAATTTCTAATATTCATACAGAGTTAAACTTCAAGGTAATCCCCTTTCCCCAATCAATGCTACCCCTATAGGTAAACCAATTTTTAATCCCCCTTTGTCTTAGGAAACTTGAGTCCTTTAACAAAGATATCAAGATATATCCAGGAAGAACCAAAATAAACTTTTTCGACAACACTGAAAATTTATAACCCCTCTCCCATCTTTTTCTTCCGCCAGTGTTTCTGTGTATTTGTGTTTGTCCTGGTAGTATATAAATCTAATACATGGGTTTCCTTTTGACAAGATGCTTCCTTTTTTTTTTTTTTTTTGCTTTTATATATATATATATTTTTTTCTCTTGTCATATATTTTTATCAGTATTTTCGTTTCTCTGTTTTGTTTGTAAACTTCATAAACCTTACATTGGGGCCCATTTGGGCTGAGCCTACTCTTTTATGTTCCATCTTTTTCCCCTCTCTCTCTCTCTCTCTTTTTCCTTTTCCTTTTCTTTTTTCTCTAGTTTGGGTGGGGAATTCTGATTGCTCAGAAGCATTCCAGGGTGAACATTGACTGCACCATGGTCGATATCTCCATCTACGTCCATTCAGCCATCTCTCACCAAAATTACTAGGAGGAGGAATGCCCAACAGAAGAAAAACACAGAGGATGGGCCTTCTGCAACAGAGCTAATGTCTATCGACATAGACAATATGTCTGAAAGGGAATTCAGGCTAACAATAATCCAGGCAATAGTTAGTTTGGAGAAAGCCATGGATGACCAAGCGGAATTAATTAGGGCAGAACTGAAAGCCACCAGGAAGGATGTTCACAATGTTAGGGCAGAACTGAAAGCCACCAGGGATGATGTTCAAAGTGCTCTCAATGAGTTCCAATCTAACCTAAATTCTCTCAAATCTAGGGTAACTGAGACAGAAGATAGAATTAGTGATCTAGAGGACAAACAGATAGAGAGAAAGGATCAGGAGGAAGCCCGGAACAAACAGCTTAGAAGCCACGAAAACAGAGTCAGGGAAATAGATGATGCATGAAACGTTCCAACGCCAGAATTATTGGAATCCCTAAGGGGAGGAGAAAGAAAGAAGTCTAAAAGATATAGTGGAACAAGTTCTTCATGAAAATTTTCCCAATCTCGCGAATGGAACCAGCGTTCATGTACTAGAGGCAGAACGGTCTCCCCTGAAGACTATAGATTCCAAGAAAACATCAAGGAACCTGATAGTAAAATTGAAAAATCTTAATTGTAGATACAATCTCTTGAAAGCCACTAGGACAAAGAAGTTCCTTACTTACAGAAGAAAACCTATCAAAATAACGTCAGAGCTGTCCATAGAGACCTGGCAAGCCAGAAAGGGCTGGCAAGATGTATTCAGGGCACTAAATG
>NW_019155876.1:0-4444 GCF_002288905.1 Enhydra lutris kenyoni | reverse complement strand
TTGTCTTAGGATGGCCACATGGGCCTACTTTTAATCCTTTATCTCCACCATGCTTCCACCTACCACCAAGTCTTTACACTTGCTGTTCTCTCTGGTAGAAATGCTCCTTACCACTCTTTCATCTCATCCTTCTGATTTTGGATCAAATGCCAATTCTCAGTGAAATCTTTTCTGTCTTCAGACAGTGTTAAAATTCCCCTTTATAAGTACTTAGGAGTGCTTCTAGAACTTGTCATGACAATTATTTTAAGTTAAATATTTTATTTGTAATCTGAATACAATCTGATGTGTCTTCTTCCCAGCAGGTTATAAATTCCATGAAGGTCAAGTGTCTGGTTTTACTCAACATTACATCATAACACCTAACATAGTGACAGTACAGTATGAGTTTTCAATAAGCATTTGTTAAATAAATGACCAGAAAGATCATAATACTCACTTGTTCATTCACTTTTTCAAATGCCTAATATATTAACAAAGTGCAGAGTGATCAGGTTTCTTTCCTACCAGATATACTAACCTGTTTGGAATTTATTTTGAAGTTCGGTTTAGAAAAAAAATTCATACTTGCATAATAAAAAGCCATTCAGACTAGATTTTAACTGAAAAAAAAACTGTAACATTTAAAAAAATTTATTTGAGAGAGAGAGAGAGAGAGAGAGAGAGCACACAAGCAGGGGGAGAAGCAGGATCTCTGCTGAGCAGGGAGCCAGACACAGGGCTCAATCCTAGGACACCAAGATCGTGACCTGAGCCAAAGGCAGACTTTAACTGACTGAGCCACCCACGTGCCAAAATTGCTACATTTCATATGCAGCAAAATGGGGATTTATAACACTTTTTTGAAGCTCACTTATGAGAAAAATTTATAGTGAGTTATAAAGTATGCACTAAAATATATTAGCAACTGTTTCTAATTGCTGTAGCCCACAGGTACATAAGATGATGATATGATATTTGTTAACTGCTGTCAACTGAACTGAACTAATAAACTGCAGTTAGCAGAGTTGTTCCTCAGTTACATTCCAATCATGGGAAAGCTAAACTCCAATTTTAAAATTCCAATTTAAGAAGTACTATGTTTGTCATTACTGCATAAGGGAATTCTAAAAGAAAAGGGAATGCTTTATGTATGTAGTTCCATGCCAAAACCAAAAAAATCCTTTTCAACTTTTTGACTCTTCCAGTATTTGTGTGCAGGCAGTAGGAAAATTTGATTAAGTTTAATATATTAGAAAAACAAGTACATTAATTTTATGTAACAATGGAAATATTATTTTATTTTTCTCACAACTGCTCACCCCAAGCACTTACCTTTCTTCAAGCATTTAAATTTATTTTTGCAATACTGACAAACAGGTATCAAGAGCCTCTCAGTTAGGATTCAAAATTCATTTGCACTTAGGAATTAGGAAGTTGGTTGACAGAAAAACCACAAGTCAACAAACAGGCCTAAAACATTCAACACTGTCAGAAGGCCAATGTACTATTTCAGGGCAATGTGCTTTGGTTTCCCAAACAAAAGCAAAGAGAACTACCATTGTTAGAAATGTAAAAAGGGTAGGATACTGTCTGGGAAGGAAGGAAGGAGGGAAAGAGAAAGACAGCAAGGAGAAAACAGAGGTATCATAATGGAATGAAATGTGCTGACAAAGAAACAAAATGAAAAAAAGTGAAAGGGAATAGTTTGAAGAAAAAAATGAAGGACAAATCTCTAGTCATCAGTAAGACTGCCAAACCCAAGCTGCAGGCTTCCAAGTAGTAAATAATGCATTTAATCTGTAAGAGCAGAAGAAAAAGACACACACACACACACACACACACACACACACACGGACACACAGACANACACACACACACACACACACACACACACACACACGGACACACAGACACACAACACATGCTGAGAGTGAGGGGTCACTGAGAACCTACACAAGCAGATGCCCTCTGTAAGGATAAAATTTCAACCCAGGAATGTAACCTGGATCACCTCTTGGGTAGACAATACAAAAATATGATCATAACTAAATTAAGTGGAAAGCTAATTTATCTGCTTGGGAAAAGACCATGTGGGCATCTGGGGAAGGGTCAACATAAACACAGGAATGGGAGTCACAAAGAGCAAAAGCTGGCAGTGTCTGATTCAAGCCTTTTGAGTAAGAAGTGTTCCCCAGTTCAGAGATGAGAAATCCAGTTTGTACTGGAGTAACTCAATTATGAGGACAAATGTATCACAGCCCAACAACGAACTGTGTAACTAAAACTCCTTTCTATGGTTCTACATTTCAATTAGTCAAAATAGATCAGTATTCAGTAAAAGAATATTTTACAATATGAGCATTACTGTGTTACATTAGATATATTTAATAAACTAGCTTCCTCATTTTTATAGTCTCTTATAAGCTATGGTTAATGTGAATTTGCCTTTGAAAGAATGAGCTATGTTTTTGGGTGACAAGGGGCAAGTTTCTGATCTATAAAGCTGAGAGCAAACTATGGTCCAATGACAAAAGTAAATACTACTTTGAACTGACAGTTAACATCTAAGAGCCAGTCAACTAGACAGCCACTTTTGGTAGTTCACGGAGTCTGCCATGCATTTAAATTAATCTCTAACAAAACCCCATAGTTGTTAGAAAACAATTCTTCCAAGAGCTAATATTATTTTGAGAGAGCTTAGAGTGCTAAGAAAAATCTGAGTATACCTAAGTTTCTTAGAGTACATTAAAACTTCTAGTTGTTTATTACTCATCTATCCGATTGAATTAAAAAAAAAAAAAAAAGACAACATTCTGTCCATGAGGCTGTTACGAAACAGTCACTCTTCACATACTGATGATAGAAATACAAACTGGTATACTCCTTCCGGGAAACTCTGGCAACATCTAACAAAATTCCTACTTCTAGGAATCCACCCAGAAGCTACACCTCCAGCAACAGGGAAGGACTATGCATAAAACTGTTCACTGCGGAGTTCCTATAAAACACTGCATAAGAGATACAATAATGCATATAAATAAAGCACAAGCAATGTGGTATTCTAGAATTAATGCAGGAGATATGCATGTATTATCATGAGTAAACCCTAAAATTGTGTGGTGAAAAGTAACTTTTAAGGATTTTTTTAAAGCTTTCATTTATTTACTTACTTGAGAGAGAGAGAGAGAGAGAGAGAGCATGCACACATGCAGGAGGAGAAGGGGTACTGAAGGACAAGCAGACTCCCCACTGAAGGTGGAGCCCAATGTGGGGCTCAACTGCAGCACCCTAAGATCATGACCTGAGCCAATGTCTGAAGCTTAATGGACTGAGCCATCTAGGTGCCCTGAAAAGTAACCTTTATAATGATACTTGTGGTGTAACACTGCATTGATACAGTAACATATGCACATTTTAAAATATACATCATAATACTATGGGCATATATAACATAATAAGTGCTGATATATGTTACTGAATTATAAAAAATTGTGGATGAGAAAATTACACTGAATGAGTAAGAACTACTTCTGAGACAGAGAAGGTGGGTGGAATTAAGCATTACAATACAGCAAAATATTGACACTTGATAAATATAAGAAGTAGATCATAAGGACACTTGTTATATTATTTTTGATATGATTAAACTACATCATAATTGACAAAATTAATTATGGTATAATTACTTATTTTAAATTATTGTGGTAATAATTATAAAGAAGGATTCTAATTTGGCCATTTGGATGATAACTTACTGTTGACTTATATTTTTTTACTTTTGATGAGCAGCAATTTAAAAATGCTAGAATGCGGGACACCTGGCTAAGTGGATTAAGCCTCTGCCTTGGGCTCAGGTCATGATTTCAGGGTCCTGGGATCACGCCCCACATTGGGCTCCCTGCTTGGTGAGAAGCCTGCTTCTCCCTCTCTCTCCCTGCCTGCCTCTCTGCCTACTCGTGATCACTGTTTGTCAACTAAATAAATATTTTTTTAAAAAATGCTAGAATGATTGGTGATTAACTACAACTTAATCATAATTGAGCATATGCTGCCACCTAGCAAAACTTCCCAGAATAATTAAATCACCAAAGAGAAAATGGTTCTCTTCTTACGGATAGACCCTGATTTATTACTTTGGGGAAAAAAATATTAAAAGTATTACACACTCAACTATGAAATAGGAGCTATGTAACTTCAAAAGCACACACAAATATAATTCTTGACATTCTTATCTTTTACAATATGTGGAGGCAAATCATTCTGTTCTCTGGCACTTTAGATTCTACCTTTACTATCTTATGGAAAGTGGAAAGTGAGTGGGCTTCTTCATAATTTGCTATCAGCAATGTCTGCTTCATATAAAGGTCCTTGGCCCTCCTACAGAATTAAAGTACATGTTTAGACTGGTTCACTCCCCAGTGCTGATTTTGCATTTCACTGCTGCCCAAAGCAACTTGACTGG
>NW_019155875.1:0-4445 GCF_002288905.1 Enhydra lutris kenyoni | reverse complement strand
AGATGCTCTTTGTGTTTTTCTTCCACTTAGTTCTCAGATATGGGAAGATTTTGGTTCAGGAATCATAATACTCCTTTGGCTTCTATTTCATGAAATATGCAGCATATACTATTGGAGAGAAATTGCCAGCTTGCTTTTATTATTATTATTATTATTATTTTTATTTGAACCCAACATATAACCAATCTACAATACCAGTGGGGGATTCTCATAAAGAGAAAGGAAAACAGAAATAAAATTTTTGCTGAATAGAACAACTCACAGCCAAAACGATACAAGTTTTGTGATGGCCAAGATGGGTTGTTTAGGGGATAAAAATGAGAGGAGGGCAGTCCCAGACAGATGAGACCGTTCAGGATGAACCCCTGTCCCTGTCGACCACCTACAGTGAGCCTTGCAAAATAGTCAACTTGGTATATTGGCTCCAAGATTTAATTTCTGACTCTTGTTGTTGGTCAGTGTCTTTGGTTCTTGACTGGACAACTGTGATCTGTCAGTTAGTCTTCCTTTCCCCCTCTTTTCCTCTTCTTGTTTTTGTCTCAGATTTTGTCTCTCTTTCAGTCTTTGGATTGGTTTGTATCTCTTCTTGTTAGTGTCACTTTTGATAGTAAAGACTGAAAAGTTACAAATATGTCTTTGAGACTATCTGGGAAATGGAGGAAGCTAACTCAGGGAATGCACATAGACATTACTTCCATGCCCAGTTAACACATACTTGCCTGAGCACCTAGTTTGTGTCTGGCTCTGGCTTTGTGCCTGGCATTATGAACAGTACCATGAGCGAGGGTGCAGTCTCTGCATCTAGGCACTCTGTCTCATGCATAAATTACTGCCACAGTGTGAGATACGGTACAGAAAATATCTGCATGGCACTAGAAGCTTCCAGAAGAGTAATTTATTACATCTAAAGAAAGGAAAAGGAGGGGAAAGCTTCAAAGAAGAGATTGCATTTCAGTTGGAAGCTGAAGGTTGACCAAGAATTTCTCAGGTCTTGAAGGCATCCAGACCGGGAGAACTGTGTGGGCAAAGATAGGTGGGCATGAAGGTTCATCATTGGTTTGGAGACAGGCAAAGTTGGGTGTGGCTGTAATGTACAATATGTGACTGAAATGGATTATTTTGTAGAGTATTTTCCAGATTGTGTTCCAAGGAACACTAGGGTTCCCCAAGATAGTTATGAGTATTTTAAAAGAAAGAACATACAGAAGGAAAAAAATGCTGTGCCCCCAAAAGTTTGAAGAGCATTGAAAAACTTAACTCACTCTTGCTAAGACATGGTATTTACTGACATATTAATACTTCAGTAAGAAGTAAAAGCAAGCAAGCAAGCAAGCAGGGAAGCTCATTGAAATCATTAAGATCTTCTAAACTTACTTGCCAGAGGCCCCCTGATTTCAAGGAGCCCTTTTTAAAAAATGTCTTATGAGATAGAGTGGGAAATGTGTTTGTAGGTAATCACTTATGATTTTTACAAAAAGGAGTTGATTTTTTTTAAAAGACTTTATTTATTTATTTGACAGAGATCACAAGTAGGCACAAGTAGGCAGAGAGGCAGGTGGCGCGGGGGGGGGGGGAGGGAGAGGCAGGCTCCCTGCTGAGCAGAGGGCCCGGTGCAGGGCTCGATCCTAGGACCCTGGGATCACGACCTGAGCCGGAGGCAGAGGCTTTAACCCACTGAACCACCCAGGTGCCCCCAAAGGAGTTAATTTTATCATAAAAGTAATATGTGTGATTTGAAATGTAGTGTAGTGTATGTGAGACATACAAAAAAGTATAAAAATAGAGTAAAAGTATGATTAAAGAAAAAAAGCAGCACAAAAAAGCTGAGAACACTCAGCTTAAGAAATAGAGCCATGTAAATACAGTTGAAGCCTCCTTTCCCTGATCATATCTCCTTCCCTTCTACCAGAGGTAACCACCGTCCTAAATTTGGTGTTTATGATTCCATATAATTCTTTTGAATATTCTTTTTAGAAGACAAAAGAATTCCTTTGAATTCTCATTCAGTTTCTAGCTTGTCACTACAGAGATAATAAAGAAATTGTTGTTCTGTCCAGGAATTGTTGTTCTGTTCCTGGAATAAAGGACATTTATAAGCTCTTCAGAAGCAGGAACTATGGCTTCTCCTTTTAACAGTATTCAGAATGTAGTAGATGCTCAATAAATTTCTGCTGAATTGAATTTAAATGTGTATAGTCTCATGGGGTATATTAAGTTCACGTGGTAATGAAGATTGGGGAAAAGTAATTATTTTTCATTAACAGTATTGAAATTCTTTGTGATCAGAGATCTTGAAAACTTTTTTTGTTTCATTTTTGTTTTGTTTTGTAATCTGGATCTGTAAGTGAATAGTAACAACTACTGACTATAAGTCCTTTTGATGTTTTCTTGACATCTTTTGGAATCATTAATGATAACTACTTGCCCAAGTCTGCTCTGTTAAAATAGGTGATTCAGCAAAACAGCTATCTACTTCCATTACAGGAAAAATAACTCCCAAGTGCTTTCAATCAAAAAGGATATTTGTAAATTACAATGTAATTAATTACTCAGTACCCAGACACCAAATACTTTGAAGGTTTATACTTAGGGCCCCAAGAAATAACTTATTGTCAGTAGCAGGGTGTGACCTTAGGTACAGTCATGCCAACACAAGCATCTCTCTTGATATATGTAAGGGACATCTTGAAAAAGCTCCATCTGAAACTTATGTCATATTTGGGAGATATTTTCCTTTTATGTTATCCTAGCCTGTATTCCTGAATTATTCCTGTTTACATGTCAGCATGCAGTGAATGTTGGAATATTGCTGAGGGATACATGGTAGAAAGAATGAAAGGATGAATAAAGTGGGAGACCCGTAGTCTCAGTGGGAGGAGACTTTTTTTTAGTATGAAATCGTGGTTGTATGGGAGATGGTAGATTAGCTTTTCCCATGGGGCTGGATGTTGATCATGGCTGACAGTCCACCCCCATGATTTTCTTCCTCTGATTTCACCAGTACGGATTTCTCTGAGTAATTATGTGAGCAGGTGTAAAATTCCAAGAGATAGAATGAGGAGCAGCTTTGGGTTCAAATGACCATCAACAATCCATCAACAATGCAGACAGTGCACAGAGGGTCAGGAAGAAATGCCATAAACTGCCATGCCCACATGATTGCCTACAGATGCCCATGGGCTGGGATGACGGCACATGGCTGTGCTTGTCTTGAATTGGAGGACACATTCTGAGCAGTATTACACACATGCTCACAAAAGTTCTAAATACAGAACACAACCATTCAGACATTAAAATTAAACCAGAAGTGCCCGTAATCCAATTGNACCATTCAGACATTAAAATTAAACCAGAAGTGCCCGTAATCCAATTGTGGATGAAGTCAAAGATGGGCCAACCATATGCTGAATCTGAGCTCTGGTATGTATTGTTAGAACATAGTGAATGCAAAAAGGTTACTGTAATTTATTCCTTTGGGAAACTGAATAGATTTATAGGCTACATAGAAGCTGGAGTCTTGCCAACCTTCTGCTATCTAACTTAGTAATTTTAATGTGGTTGAATTTATCAATCTTTTCTTTTATGGTTAGTACTTTTTATGTCTTGTTTAAGAAAGTCTTTTTTTAAAATCCTGATGTCCTAAAGATATTCTCCTTTATTATCTTCTAAAAGTTTTATTGTTTTGCCCTTCACATTAAGTTCTGTAATCCACGTGGAGAGAGAGAGAGAGTGTATGGTGTGAGGTAGCAATTTATTTTATTCCTAATTTTCTTCCGTATAGAGAAGAGTCACCGAGGCACTTAGGGTCGGTTTCTAGGTGTATATTTTGTCTACTTGTTGTCCAGACCACATTTCTTTATTATTATAACTTTATAGTAAGTCTTGGTATTTGGTAGGACAGATCCCCGTAATGTCCTTCTTCAGAAATGTCTTTGTGCCTTTTTTTTTTTTTTTTTTGGCTTTTTATCTTCATATTCATTTTATACTTTCAAAGTTACACAAAAATACTCTTGAGATTTGATTGGAGTTACATTGAATTTATAGTCTAATTCGGGGAGATGATATCATTATGATACTGAGTCCTTCCAGCCATAAACATGCTACCTCTCTCCATTTTTTTTGTTCCTAATGTCTTTCAATACAGGTTGTAATTTTCTTTGTAAAGTTATGCACTCTTACTAGATTTATTTCTGGGTGCTTTATGTTTCCGTAGTTGCTATTATAAATGCTATCTCTAAAAACTATATTTTCTAATTATGCATTAGTTTTCATCATATCCCACCTGTATTTCTTGCTCTGGATGGTGGGGGATTAGGAAGGGAGGAGAAAAAATGGTGCTCACTGACTCTTTACAAAGTGTCAGGTGCCTAGCTCAGTTGGTTAAGCGTAGGACTCTTAATTTCAGTTCAGGTCATGATCTCAGGGTTGTGAGATCGAGTCCTGCA
>NW_019155874.1:0-4445 GCF_002288905.1 Enhydra lutris kenyoni | reverse complement strand
TGTTGATGCATACAAGGGTTTCATGATCTCTGCTCGGACCATCTCCCAGGCACAAGGGCTGTATTGCTTCTCTTGCAGATAGAGGGAGATTCTCTGGAAGTAGTTCCTCAGGATGGAGTCCCCATTCACGAAGGGCGTCTCTCCCACCCCCGCCTCCTGCAGGGGACAGGCTTCCAGGAGGCCCAGCTGCTCAGAAAGTCCCGAGCACAATTCCTCCAGGAGGGTAGTGTTCCAAGGAGCAGGTGAGGTCCCTGTGCAGAAGAGGTGGAAGGTCTTCTGGTTAGTCACATGGATGACAGAGAGGGCTTGAGCCTTCTGCAGCTGCTTGCCATCAAACACCTCCTGGGGGAAGCCAAAGTCGTTTGTGTACTTGTCACAGGAGCTAGCAGACAGTGTCCTCATTTGTTGCAGGAGCATCAAGGCCCTCCAGTTCAGCAGGCCATGTTCCTGAGGCAGGTCACATCCCAGAGAGCCGAGGGAGTGGCAGCTGAGCACCACCAGGGCCACCAAGAAGGAGCAGGGCAGGGCCATTGGGGATCCTGCAGGTGCTGTTGGCCTGGCTGGGGTGGGCACCTCTGGGACCTGTGGCTCTAGCTTCTCTGAACATCTTGTCTTGTGCGTGAGGCTTAAGTAGGGGAGAGAGGAGTTTTCAATTTCTGAACGTTGCCCTTACTTTCTACTTCTCTTTTTGCTTTCCTTTTTGCACTTTCTACTTGGGTTTGCAGCATGGGTTTCCCAACCATGTAGTATTTTATTTAAGTATTATCTTTGCCTCCAGAATCTTTTTGGATGTTTTTTAATTGAAACTTTCAGGAAAACGTAATCGCAGGGAGACACAGTATATATCATTATATATTGTATTTTAGTCTGTGCTTTAAGATAAAAAAAAGTGTAACGTTTATCCAATTCAGGATCGAGAATGACTAAAAATTTTAAGCGAGTAGTTATATTTTAAAGCTATTGATGCTTATGTATATAAGTAAATTTGATGCGTGACCTCTCATTTCTTTACATGTATACAGTGTAGTATATGGAGAACATAAGCAAATTAAGAATTTCCAAAAGTACATGATGATTTCGGTGTACCTGAACATCTCCAATCAATCCAGATTGCTAAATGCAAGTGAAAACTGGAAGTATTTACTTAACATGTGTTTTTATGTCCTGAATTTGAATGTTGCCTCATATGACAAAATCATTTTTTGAAGATTTTTGTTTATTTATTTGACAGAGAGAAATATACAGAGAGAGTACAAGTAGACAGATTACCAGGCAGACAATGAGGGAGAAGCAGGCTCCCAAATAGCAGCCTCGCCTAATGTGAGGCTCCATCCCAGTACCCTGGGATCATGACTTGAGCTGAAAGCGGCCACCCAACTGACTGAGCCACGCAGGCACCACGACAACATCATCTTTATCTTCCCCTGCTCCTACATACTCTGGAAGGTATTGTCAAAATATTTTTTCTGTTTCACACTAGATAACTACTGAGGTGTTGAATGAGTTTTGTAGAGCTAAATCATAAAATTTAATGTATTTATGTTTTCATTTCCAAAGCCTGCATCACAACAGGCCTCAAACATAAGTAATGCCCACAAGACACCACTGGCAGCTAACAAGTAAGAAAGATCACCTGTCAAGGTAAGACTCTGAGACCCAGGAAATGATGGAAAGAAACTCCTCCAATCCTAAGGGGTTCCTGTCACACCACGATTTGTCACACTGACCTTGCAGAGAGTTTGTGTCTCCCATGAATTCTGTGCCATTGTTTCTTATTTAATACCCAGGAAACCCAATGAAAACAATAAATACCAAGGTTTTGTTAGAGTGTTCCAAGGCATTGCAAGTGCCTCCAGGAGGAATCCTGGTTCTTGTCTGGGAAGAGGAGGTGTCAAGGTTCTAATTCCAGATGACGGGATTTTTCCAGCAGCACCTCACTGACTAGGTAGTTATCACCTCTACTAACCTCTTTCCTCTGCAACGACTGTGTTTCCAGCACCCGGGCTCTCTTGGGCTCATCCCTGAGGACCGGCTCACCATGTCGGGAGAACTCTAGATTCCCCTACTTTGCCGGGGCTGGTTTCCTTGTTAGCAAAGCACTTAATGCCCCTAGATCCTTACCCTTGCCTTTGCCCCTGGAGTGTTTGTGTCCGGGACCCTCTCAGGGCTCACCTCCTCCTCCCTGTCCAGGTATCAAAGGGGTCAACATCCCTCAGATGCTGAGGGAGAACGATTGTGTTCTCCAAGTAGAGGAAAGACCAATTATAATCCTTTCACCTTGAATAAGAGAATACATTTATTGTACCACCACAGTGCTTAATTTTCCGGTTTTTCATTTTTTTGAGTAAGCTCCAGACACAGGGTGGACCCTAACATGGGGCTTGAACTCACAGTCTGACATCAAGATCTGAAGTTAGAGTAAGAATCATATCCTCAACCAACTGAGCCACCCAGGATCCCCCGTGGTTCAATTTTTTCTGGAACTAGAGGACACTTGTTAGTCCAAAATTTCTGAGCCGAGCACAGGTGATTCACTGACTGAGTCTCTCAGGAGAAACTCCCAGCACAGAAACTCTGACTTTCACTAGCTCATTCAGACTGTGCTTTTCCAGTAGGCAGCTTCGTTTGGCCATCTGTCTGGTGCTCAGAATGCAGGGGGGTGAGACCCAGGTGATGGTGTCAGGGACAAACTTCCTTGTTGCCTTTCCTTACTCATGGTGTTGCATTTTCTACATAAGTACCAACAACAAAGAGAATTTGAATTACTTAATATTTCCACATGCTTTACTGGACATGCTCTCACTTGCTGGTCCTGATCATGTTCTACGACATTGTGAGGATCACACAGATGGAAGGAAGAGGAGGGCCAAGGGGCTGCCCCGGGTTTCTCTTTCATTTTTAAGACATCAGTTTTTCTGTTTCTCATGTCGGCTTTCCTCGAAAGCAAAACATGTCAGCAGCTGTGTGTGAGGGAGGGGGGAAGACAACTGTTCTGTCTGAACATCACAAAAGTGAAAGAGTGGCCTGTCTGCTGAGAAAATGACAGAGTGTATGACAGCCAAATTTGATGCAGCAACATTGGAGATGAGCAGCTACAGGACACAGGGGAAACAAAGGCTGTACTGAGTTATTGTAAGTTAGGAGTATGGCTGGCTCAGCCAGACGATCCCAGAAGACTAACTCTTGGGTCCCCATGAGGCTCTCAGCTTTACAAGATGAGCCACCTCATTTTCCTTTTGTTCAATCCACATGTGCTCAACTCTAAGGAGAGATGAGAGGAGTCACACCAACCAGCTCACAAGAGACTGGCGACCAGGACTCAGCTGCTCACTCTCTCTGGAAGGAGACAGGATCCTCGCCCTGCCTGAGAGCGCTACCTACCGGAAAAGTCCACTCAGGCCCAGAAAAGATTGCCTGAGAATTCCATGATTAAGACAAGGAGAACTGAAAGACCCTGCATGATTCTGCTCTGCACCTGGATTAGAATAATGATGAGGATCTTTTAGATGATAACACTAAAGGGGATTGCAGTCTAACGCTTCTGAGATTCTTGAAACCATTACCTCTGTCTTCTCAGAAACCCATTTGGATTCTGTTTCTTTATGAAGGTGTTTGGAGAGAAACAGAAACCCAGAGGGAGAATTATTCAGATGAACCCATATCCAAGGTGGAACACAAAGGAGTTGTGAGATAATGGCTGGTCTGGAAGCAGCTGTTAAAAGATCTGAGGAATAGAAATGGACAGAGAACTTGAAACCCAGGAGAGGCCATGGCATGAAATCAGCCAGGTGGAGAGAGTGAGGGATCAAGGATTCTAGATCACACTGTAGACGCCAAAGGCTTGTTGTCTGTGACTGTGTGTGGCAACAGGGGTTGTGGGAGGAGTCAACTGCATGATGGACTTGAAGTTCCAGAGACACGTTGGCAGGGTCCCTGTTAAATACTCATGAGAGTCGGGAGGAGTCAGAGAAGTAACAGGCTGAGATGGCATGAGGTAACAGGAGATCAGCTAGGTAGTTTATCACACCATTCCGAACTGCTATACTCTAACAGAAGATCGAAGAGGAGAAGAGCAGCAGTTCTAGAAACAGAAAATTGACCACTCTCTGAAAGGTGGGACCTGCGGAGAACTGAATCCAAAGCGATGGGAAGATAGACCGCAGGAGGATGGTCTGGATCCCCGCAAGCAGTGGAGCAATGGAGACAAAATCAAAACTTTTAAAAGTCTGTTCCACTGAGGGACATTGCTCCAGAGGGTAAGGCGGGATGAAGCCCACAGGGGGATAGTGTGGTCTCAGGTCCTGCGGGGTCACAGAAGTGTCGGGGGTGTTTGAGTGTCACAGAGCTCCCAGGTATTAGAGCGGGGAAGCCGGTTACAGGGAATGAGCTGAGGAGTGAGCTCTCAACTCGGAGTTACCTTAAGCTGTGATCCATGGCATAGGCAG
>NW_019155873.1:2747-4452 GCF_002288905.1 Enhydra lutris kenyoni | reverse complement strand
GAAGAAGAAGAAGAAGAAGAAGAAGAAGAAGAAGAAGAAGAAGAAGAGGAAGAAGAAGAAAGAGGAGGAGGAGGAGGAGTTTACAGACAAGAGGGTCATTTTAAGTTACAGGTGAAAGGCCCCTCAGAATTCTTTCTTTGATAAAATAATGGTGTCACAAATCCAATTGTCATTCAAATTACCTTTTAGTATTCCAATGCAACGAATCCAGTCCTAATCAAAACCACATATTAACCTCAGGATTCAGGCAGAAGCTGCATGAAACCCAACTCAATCTGCTATTCCCTGTTCATCTGATAGGGGAAGACCAAAGGTTATTGTCAGGAATCTATAATGTGAAAAAAGTCTGCCTGAGCGCTGCTGCTGCTTGGGGAAGGTGGGGGGGGGGGGGGGGGGGGGGGGGAGAGGTGGAGGGATGGAGGCGGGCCCAGATCTCCACAATCTTAGAAGCCAGCCAGGACCCCCAGCCTGAATCGCATCATTTGTCACTGAGAGACCGAATTTTTCTCTCCCTCTCTCGGGAACGTAAAGCCCTGAACACCTTGCAGTACTCGACCCAAGCTACGTGCTAATGGCTAGGAGCGAGGCGTGGATGCGGTCGCCCTGAAAGTGCGAGCGACGGGAGTAGTGCGCGGGATCGAGGACCAGGGACGCGGCTGTTTAACGTTAGTTAAACTAGAAATCCCAATATCATCAATATCCGTCGGCCTAGTAGGAAATAAACACGGGGTTGAAAATCGCGCATCATTCAATAATTCAAGTCTTCCCTCTCCTCTCAAAAAAAAAAAAAAAAAGGCATCTCGTTAGCTCGTTGCCAAGCTTTCCATGGGAAATTCGCTCTTGCTGATGCGTTCTGTCTTCCAACTCCTTTCAGCATCCCTTGGACAGCAATGTTCTTGGAAAACCTGGTTGAAATGTCTTCGCTGCACCCCCGATCGAGGGCGGGAGGGGAGGCAGAGGAGAGGTAGCGCAGGGAGGGGATCGTGGCGCGCCCGGGCCGCCGGAGCATACCGCGGTGGCGCGGGGCCTGAAGCCCGGGCGCGCGAGCGCGCAAAGGACCCGCCCAGACCGCTCTTATAGGAGAGCGCGGGGCCCGCCTGGCCGGGGGCGGTGCCGCGCCCCTAGCTCGCCTATAAGGAGCGGCCGGCCCGGGTGCAGATCCCAGCGCTGGCGGCCGAGGTGCAGAGGCTGTCTGCCCGGCTCGGCGCCTCGTGTTGCAGCGGGGTTTGGATTTGCACCTTTCAGGAGGAGGAAGAGGCGGGCGAGGAGGGCGAGTACACTAAGCGGCAGTTGCGGGGACCGTAGCTTCAGCTGCAGCTCAGAAGCAGAGCCCGCTACCTTTTCGGTGGAGCGTCTGGACACGGGATGGAGTGAAGCCGCGAGTGCCTCTCCTAGGGGGGTGGGAGGGGGTCAGGCGGTGACGAAGAGAGGGAGAGAGAGAGAGAGAGAGCGAGCAGAAGAAGCAGCTGCGGCTGGCGCCTGCGAATTTGGGATTCGATTGGGAGGAACCGCTTATTCGGGGGAAATGGATTCTATACCAAGGCTGACCAGCGTTTTCACTTTGCTGTTTTCCGGCTTGTGGCATTTAGGATTAACAGCGACAAATTGTGAGTACCAGGAGCTGGGGGCGGGTAGGTGAGATGGGAAACGCCAGCGTCGGGGAGAGACACTCAACTGTCCAAGCATGTTCAATTGTGTCTGCCCT
>NW_019155873.1:0-2711 GCF_002288905.1 Enhydra lutris kenyoni | reverse complement strand
TTCTAGCACTCAAACCATCCCAAAAGTTAGCAGAGCTCGGATGAGCCCGCCCCGCTGAATTTCCTGCCCTTCTTCCCGAATCGCAAAGTTCTGGGGAGAAGGGAAGGTTCCTTTTCCCCGTGCCTCACGCCAGGTCCGCGTTCTTCGCTTGCCTGGTCTCCGCCAAAGCTTTTCCGGAGCAGGGCCCCGGGTTCGGATTGTATGCACTGAAGGCTGAGATATTCCAGAGATAGAGATGCTCCCAGCCACCGCACTCGGTGACAGTGGCTCATCTCTGAATGCGGCTGCCTGGAATTTGCAATATACGCAGTACCTCACTAGACATGGCTTTCAGCTCTCCTGTAGGCAGGAGGCTTCAGTTGGGGTATCCTGCAACCAATAGGCATCGGTTTAATAGGATTGGGAGTTTTGGCCTAAGAGTCATGGCCCAGTGTAGTCAAACCACGAGATCAATGGCTGCCCCTGTTACAGGAGGAAGAGCTTTGATGCACACTCCACCCCCAAAATCTTTGTGCCAAAGAACACATAATGAGTATGCACTAAGTGTACACTCTGTCGTCCAAGCTCTAACCTCAGCAAGTGCAGGGCATTTAATTTAATAGGCAGGAAGGCTGGACACCTGGGGATCCACCACCTGCACTGTGTATTTAAAGAACCCAGTTCGTCAAAGTTGAATAAGAGGTTCAAGCTCAATTGCTCAGCTGCCTCTCTAGGCAGAGAGAGGAAAGTTTTTCCAGCTTGGAAACTCCTAAATGAGGAAGAATGCAATTAAGCCATCTGTGTTTTTTCCAAAGATGTTTTATCAAGATTCCTTGAGTTTCTGGGCTTGCTCCTCTGTCTGCTACCTCCCAACCCCCAGGAACCTCTGAACTGCTTAACTGTACTGGAACATAACACCACTTTTAGAGAAAGATAGGAAGACTACTTAGTACTTGTGAGTCCCCCTACATCACTCCCCATACTCAGGTTCAAGAGGACATTAGAAGAGAGTAGCTTCTCCAGGACATGTCTCTTCATTTTGATCTCCTTTGTGAATAGTCAGTAGCTCTTCTTATTAAAAGAAAATATATATATATTATCTTATGAAGGCCCTTGAATTATCTACCTCCATCCCAGAAATTCCTTGGGGACCTTCTCAAAAGAAGGGATTTCATGTTAGCCATACAGCAAAGAGCAAAATAACTACTTGCTAGGTTGAATTAAAGCATAGACACTTTACATGAAACCCAAGTGCAGACAGCAAGCCTGGATGAGGGACGGGAATAGAGGGAAACCTCTGAATACTGGTCCTCAGTTCATCATGTGTGGATGGAGGCATAATCTCATTACACTGCCTCTCAACTTTTGTGAGAAAAATAGACCGTTCTCCACCAGTGAGGCCCTCTCAGTGTGCTCTCTAATGTTAATTAATGTGGCTAGAAGTGGTAAATGGACGCAAATTAAATAAATGTCTGGATTCAGCCTTGGTTCCTGATTCTGGTTAGACTCATAATTGGAATCACGTGCTTGTGTGTTTGCTTGCAGTTCCATGAATTAGAAAATCCCATTGTATATAGATCTACACTGTACTTATATAGGAAAATAAAACTTCTAGTGAACTCCAAATGCTCTTGCTCTGCATTCTTAACAGAATTTAATATAATAAATAATTTAAGATAATATATATGCATACACATATGTATTATATATTTGAGTTTCCCTTCATGGTTAATACACCAGGGAGAGTTTTACATGTGTATACACTCTTTGCAAACTGCTTATTCTGGCAAATGTCAAAATTTATTATCCCCCCAAGGTCAATATTGACTTGGGTGTCACTTTTGTGAATATTTACTTCTGTAGATAATGAATTGAAACGGACGTTTGGATGGAAATTAATATCTATTTATTTTCTGAAATAGAGTATGTTTTGCCAAGAAGGTGGATAAATGCTGGGGGGAGGCATGCAGACATGTTCCACTGTGGCTGCTCTGTGTCAGGGCAACATTCAAGTAAGCATCCTTCGCATTCCAGTTTACTGGGGTTATTTTTTTATAGTTCTTTCACACAGTTCTATTACCTGATGGATGGAATGCAAATCTTCAGATATATTCAGCTTGACATTTCAGTAACATTATCGGGAGATAGTGATACTTGAGCTTATGGATAAGTATACATGGGATTAATGAGAACCTTGGCCTTGGGATTTACTGAGGCCAAGATACTATTACCTGAGAAACACAAAGCTCCTTCAACAATGATCTGATTAAATGAAGAATACATTAAGAGACATAAAATCACAACGTGGTTCTTTTGGTTTTGCGGTATTGAGTTTTTGTCTTGAAATAACCTTATGGGACGTCATGTGTTTCGAAGCCTGTGTGTGTGTGTGTGTGTGTGTGTGTGTGAGAGAGAGAGAGAGAGAGAGAGAGAGAGAGTGTGTGTGTGTGTGTGTGTGTGTGTGTGTAATGCTTGCTTCTTTATTAACAAAAGTTAGTACATGTTTTGGTACGTTTTCAGTATATCAAACCAGGTTAATATTCTTTCTAAAATTGTGAGTCTAAAATAGAAATATTTCCTGTTGTTCTCCTCATCACTGTTTTATCAATTTTGGGTATTGAATTACCTAACACACACACACACACACACACACACACACACACACACACTCTGGATAATGTTCTGACTTAATAAGAACTGATAAGACACTTAAATGAAAGTGTAATTGTGAC
>NW_019155872.1:3034-4461 GCF_002288905.1 Enhydra lutris kenyoni | reverse complement strand
TTTTGTGTGTGTTGAGTTTGAGGAGTTCTTTACAGATCTTGGATATCAGCCCATTGTCTGTATTGTCATTTGTGAATATCTTCTCCCATTCTATGGGTTGCTTCTTTGTTTTGTTGACTGTTTCCTTTGCTGCGCAGAAGCTTTTGATCTTCATGAAGTCCCAAAAGTTCATTTTCACTTTTGTTTCCTTTGCCTTTGGAGACATATCTTGAAAGAAGTTGCTGTGGCTGATATCGAAGAGGTTACTGCCTATATTCTCCTCTATGATTCTGATGGATTCCTGCCTCACTTTGAGGTCTTTTATCCATTTCGAGTTTATCTTTGTGTGTGGTGTAAGAGAATGGTCGAGTTTCATTCTTCTACATATAGCTGTCCAATGTTCCCAGCACCATTTATTGAAGAGACTTTTTCCAACTTATATTTTTTCCTGCTTTGTCGAAGAGAATTTGACCATAGTGTTGAGGGTACATATATGGGCTGTCTACTCTGTTCCACTGGTCTATGTGTCTGTTTTTATGCTAGTTCCATGCTGTTTTGGTGATCACAGCTTTGTAGTAAAGCTTGAAATCAGGCAATGTGATGTTCCTAGTTTTGCTTTTCTTTTTCAACATTTCCTTAGCAATTTGGGGTCTCTTCTGGTTCCATATAAATTTTAGGATTGTTTGCACCAGCTCTTTGAAAAATGCTGGTGGAATTTTGATCAGAATGGCGTTGAAAGTATAGATTGTTCTAGACAGTATAGACATTTTAACAATGTTTATTCTTCTGATCCATGAACATGGAATTGTCTTCTATCTTTTTGTGTCTTCTTCAATTTCTTTCATGAGTGTTCTCATGATCCTTTACCTCTTTGGATAGGTTTGTTCCCAGGTATCTTATGGTTCATGGTGCTATAGTAAATGGAATCAATTCTCTAATTTCCCTTTCTGTATTTTCATTGTTAGTGTATAAGAAAGCAACTGATTTATGTACACTGATTTTTGTATCTGGCCACATTACTGAATTGCTGTATGAGTTCTAGTAGTTTGGGGGTGGAGCCTTTTGGGTTTTCCATATAAAGTATAAGTCTTCTTTGAACACTGAGGGTGAACATCCTTCTTTTCCTCCTTGACTGATTTATATTGTTCTCATTTTCAAGTTTTTATTTAAATTCCAGTTATTGAACACACAGTGTAATATTATGTTTCAGATGTAAAATTTAGTGATTCATCACTTAGACACAACACTCAGTGTTAATCGCAATTGCCCTCCTTAATACCCAATACCCATTTAAACTATCCTCTTGCCTACATCCTCTCCTGACACTCTCAGTTTGTTCTCTATCATTAAGAGTCTGTTTTCTGGGGCACCTGGGTGGTTCAGTGGGTTAAAGCCTCTGCCTTCACCTCAGGTCATGATCCCAGGGTCCTGGGATTGAGCCCCACATC
>NW_019155872.1:0-2934 GCF_002288905.1 Enhydra lutris kenyoni | reverse complement strand
TTTTTTTTTTTCCTCCTTATGTTCATCTGCTTCATTTCTTCATTTAAAGAAGTATGTGCTTCCTGGAGTCCAGGTACAGGATGTTAATTTTTTTCCCAAAGCTGTTAGTGATCATTTCAGAATGAAATACAAGTTTTTCTAACTCAGACTTCACATCTGTTCCACTAAAGCCAAATGCTTTTTGAAGCTAACAAACAGTACATCAGTCAGTGGTTTTCTCATTTATTTGTTTTTGTGTTTATTTGTTTGCTTGTTTCTCTGGAGGAATGTGAGGCTTCTTGTTTCTAACTTGGGACCTCTACAGCTCCTGCTTCTTATAATTTCTCCCTGCCCAGTACTCCTACCATCTCCCAGGTAAAGAATGGGGTTGTGTGGGATGATTCATATTTTCTCTTCCAAAGGGGGAGGTGATTTAGTTGCAAGTACCATTCAGACTTACCCTGGAACTCCCTTATTTTTCTGGTGGTTCTGGGGAATAAATAAGGAGACAGAATACAGGAAAGGACTGGAAGTAGAATAATCACAAAAGTACAGGAAGAGAAACTCACCACAAGGTCTTCATTCAGTCTTGTGTTGAGCTTTTTCCAGTGGAAGAGACAAAGCAACTCACCATACTACCAAAAGCATACTAAATCATATATGCTGCATCAAACCACCATACATCGATCATAATTTCTCTTTCCTCCTTGATGATGATAGGCTCCATTACCTGGTCCAGGTGTCTAAGCCCTCCAGGATCTGATGGAGAGTACTGTGATTGTGATTGACATTGTCACTGCTGCTTCTGTGTTCCCTCATCTCATGCTGGGCAGCCATTTGACACAAAGTGTGTGCAGCACCCATTGTTGCCTCTGGCTGTTTGAAACAGAAAATGGTCTCCTTTATATTATCACTTGACCCAACCCCCAGAAAAATCTGGATGAACCAGCTACTGGCTAGGATGTAGGAAGGCCAAGAAGCCTTGCTTTCTCATTTTCTTCTCCATTCCACGCTATGCTTTCCATAGATGGCCTATGACAACATTTTTTTTTGTTTTGAATTTAGGTCTTGGAATACAGAAAAAAAATCCTATCAGGCACCTGAAGAATCCTGTCCATGATCCTTGGAGGAGAATGTCAGGAGAAAGCTATATCCAGAAAAGGGAGTTCTAGATTCTTTGAGACTGTTTCAATTTTTTTTGTTATTTTTTGAAATGTTTTTCTGAAAATGGCAAATTCAATTTTTATTGACATATATTATCACTGAATATTTCAAGCCTGAATATTTCAAGTTACAAACCCTAAATTAATTTGTTAAATTGTTAATTTAACAATTTGTTAAAGTTTAACATTTAACATTTAAATTTTTTAAGTTTAACATTTAACAAATGTTGAAAAGTTTAACAAATTTTTTAAAGTTTCCCTTAAACATTAAACATCCACCATATGTCAGGCAATGAATGCTTTGACAATGATTATAAGGCCTTTGCTTCTGCTCTGGTTCTTTTATGTTTACCTTATACATAATGCACAGCAACTCAAATACCTACACACTTGCCTTCAGAAAAAAATAGCAGCAATACTGTTTGGTTATCTATATTTGCATATTTAAAATATATTTTCCTACATTTAAACTCATTTATGAATTTAATTACATTCCTATAATGAGTCTGCCAATTTAGTATTGTCGTAGCCATTTTATCTAACCAGGGTTCTATAGGTTTCATAGCACTTTGAACTCTACAGGCTTTTGGGCTCCCTATACTAAACACTGGTGACACAGCCCCTCTCTCTTAAACCAAACCAGATACTCTACTTGAAAGTCACCTTTCTACCTCTCTGCTACCCCCACATTTTCCCTATAGTTTATAATGGTGCTAACCTGAGGACCTGTGTTAGAACTATTTGTATATTTTTATTATCCCTTTACTGATCTGTGAGCTCTTTATTATATGGCCCAAATCTCCCATCTATTTCACTCCATGAATGTGGACAATTACTGGATAAAAAAATATATAAATTTGAGTTAGATTTGCTGACTGCAAGTTGTGTGATGAATTGAAGAAATAAAATGGGGTGGGGAAATGTGGGCTAGTGACTTGGAGGGAAAAGGTATACCTATTTACTTTTCCCTGAACTAAGGCATCTTAGGTTATTATCCTAATCCTCTGCCTCTGTCATTATACCATATATTTGTGAAATGAGCAAACATAAAGAGAAGAATTCCCTAAACTGTAAAGGAGATTTTTGAGAGCATCTAGATTCTCTCTTCCCACATAAGAGCACAGAACCCTTGTTAGTACTATTGCTGCTTTGAATGTGGAATGACCATGATCTTCCTAATTTTCCTTAGCCTAAGAAATCACCACAAAACATCCTCTACAGAACAATGCCCTTGATCCCTGGGATCACACATGCAGGTTGAAGCAAGCCTAGGCTTTATCATGGAGTAGCCTTGGGTCAAAATATCTGGAAGGTGTTACCTTACCTACAATGTAGTTCCAGACAAGGAGTATGGGAGATGTTCATGCCTGGGTGAGAGCCCAGGAATGTATATGAAGGTGGCACCCTGGTTTCACCTTATAGACCTTAGATCAGAAATGCTTAGTCTGGCTGACTTCCCATGGGAAGGGGCATAATAGTGCTTAAGAGACCCGAGAGGTAATGGAACCCTAAGGGAATGCATGATACAAAGCTTCATATACTCGAAGCAAAAATAAAACACCAAACACAGCTAGTCCTCAAATGTGGGCAGTGCAGAAGGGAATTCCCAGGGTACAAATATCCCACCATTAAGATTATGTTAGAAATTCTTGTCAATGCACAGCAAAGGAAACAGTCAACAAAACAAAGAGGCAACCAACAGAATGGGAGAAGATATTCACAAATGACAATACAGATAACAGGCTGATATCCAAGATCTGTAAAGAACTCCTCAAACTCAACACACACAAAA
>NW_019155871.1:2424-4464 GCF_002288905.1 Enhydra lutris kenyoni | reverse complement strand
CTTATGAGTAACAACATATCAAATTTAAATTTCTACACCCTTCTCTTCACTATCTGATCCAACATATGCTAGGGAGCAAGAAGAAAGAGAAGGAAAGGATATGGATAATCTAGATTGAGTGGACAATCAAAAGCTGACGACAAGATAGTCTGAGGATTATTCCCTGCCTTGAAATTTCTCAGAATCTGTCTTCCCCTTTCTAAGTACAATATTTAAAGATAAAAACCTTTGAAAGCCCAGACTGAAAATAGCTACTGGTTGTACATTTAGAGATCTGACTGAACGAGTATGGATGAGGCCTCCCCAAGATCAGAAACAGAGTTCTGATTCTGAATCCTCTTTCATTCTTCTAGATTTACTTGAACTTGAAGGAAAGAAAAAAAAAATGTCTCCACTTCTGAGAAGCATCTTCAATATCACTGAAATGTTCAATCAATATGCCTCACATGATTGTGATGGGGCAGCACTAAGCAAAAAAGACCTGAAGAACCTCCTTGAAAGGGAATTTGGAGATGTCCTTCGGGTAAGAAATAATACAAAGAGAAAATCTACTGATTTAGGGTTATAAAATTTCTTCTTAGAAGAGATCATAGCAAAGAATGGCAACATATCCATTTTGTACCATCACAGCTCTACACTACATTCCCTATTCACTTACCTTTTTTAAAGATTTTATTTATTTATGAGAGAGAAAGACCATATGTACTCAAGTGCAGGGACGCGGGGAGGGGGTAGAGGAAGAGGGACAAGTAGACTTATGCTGAGTGCAAAGTCCATTGCTGGCTCAATCCCACAACCCTGAGATCATGACCAGAGCAGAAACCAAGTGTCCAGTCTGGTGCTTAACTGAGCAGCTTAGGTGCCCCCACCCCCATTCATTTCTGAGTATTCAGCTGGCATTGTAATCTGAGAACTAAGGAAGCTGTTAGCAACTATTTCATGTACTTGAGGGCAATGAATGGATTGTTCATGGGAAGTAACCACCAAAGATGTCAGATCAAACTAAACTTGGAAGGAACTGATATTTATTTCAGGAGTACTGGCTATTTCAGACAGAAATGGCTGCTGTAAAACTTCAAAAATTTCCATTGTATTTCTCTTGAGGATTAATTCATTCTTACCCAGCTCAAGAGAAGATGGATTCTTTTGACCAGAATTAAATTACAAGTTACAAAAATTTTCAACAGATGTTTTAAAATGAAGTGTTCACATTTTACACAGGGACAAGACTTAATACACATTGGATGTTTTTCTAATAGCTCTTTATGTCTTTTGAGTGTCAGCATATCACAAAACATTCATCGTGGGAAAAGTTTACTACTTGTAAATAGTACCTTGTACAATTTTTGTTTTCATTTTTTAATAGAGACCACATGACCCTGAGACAGTAGATCTGATCCTGGAACTTCTAGATCGAGACTGTAACGGGCTCATCGATTTCAATGAATTCCTCCTGTTCGTTTTCAAGGTAGCTCAAGCTTGTTATTACGCTCTCAGCCAGGCCTCCGGGCTGGATGAGAAGAGGGCCAAGTGTGAGGGAAGGGAGAACCCATTACAAGAACCCAGGCAAGAGGACCAAAGGAGATTTGAGCCCCAGGACAGACAATTAGAAGAACGCAGGCAGAAAAGGCAAGAACTGGAGAGGGAACTCGCTGAGGAAGAGAAGCAGCGGCTGCAGAGGCGAGAACAGGAAGAGCGCCTTGAGAAGGAAGAGCATCTGCAGGGGTGCAAGGGTCGGGAGCTAGAGAAATTTTCTAACCAAGAGCAAAGCCAAGAGAGACAGGAGCTGCGAGAACTCCAGAAGGAAGAGCAGCTGCAAAGGCTAGAGCGCCAAGAGCAACGGGAGCGGGCGCTCCAGGAAGAGGAGCAGTTGGAACAGCAGAGACGCAAGGAGACGCGCTTGCCGTCGGAGCTGAGGCGCGTGCAAGAGAGACGCGAGCAAGAACTGAGGCGCGAGGAGCAGCGCTTGGAGCAGGAACTGGGGCTCGAGCAGGAGGAAAGACGTGAGCAAGAACTGAGGCGCCAGCAGGAGGAAAGACG
>NW_019155871.1:1104-2082 GCF_002288905.1 Enhydra lutris kenyoni | reverse complement strand
CATCAGCTGAGGCGCGAGGAGCAGCGCTTGGAGCAGGAGCTGAGGCGTGAGCAGCAGCTGAGGCGCGAGCAGGAGAGACGCGAGCAAGAACTGAGACGCGAGGAGCCCCGCTTGGAGCAGGAGCTGAGGCGTGAGCAGCAGCTGAGGCGCGAGCAGGAGAGACGCGAGCAAGAACTGAGGCGCGAGGAGCCCCGCTTGGAGCAGGAGCTGAGGCGCGAGCAGCAGCTAAGTCGTGAGCAGGAGGAAAGACTCAAGCAGGAGCTGAGGCGGGGGCAGGAGGAGAGACGCCAGCAACTGAGGCGCGAGGAGCGGCGCTTGGAGCAAGAGCTGAGGCGCGAGCAAGCGGAGAGACGCGAGCAAGAACTCAGACGCGAGGAGCAGCGCTTGAAGCAAGAGCTGAGGCGCGAGCAGCAGATGAGGCAGGAGCAGGAGGAGAGACGCGAGCAGCTGAGGCGCGAGGAGCAGCGCTTGGAGCAGCAGCTCAGGCGCAAGCAGGAGCTGAGGCGCGAGGAGCCGCGCTTGGAGCAGGAGGAGAGACGCGAGCAGGAAGAGAGACTCGAGCAACAGCTGAGGCGCGAGCAGGAGGAAAGGCGCGAGCAGCAGCTGAGGCGCGAGCAGGAGGAAAGACGTGAGCAGCTGAGACGCGAGGAGCCCCGCTTGGAACAGGAGAGGCGGAAAGAGCAGCTCAGGCGCGAGGAGCAGCGCTTGGAGCAGCAGCTCAGGCGTGAGCAGCAGCTGAGACGCGAGGAGTTGCGCCTGGAGCAGGAACTGAGACGCGAACAGGAAGAGAGACTCGAGCAACAGCTGAGGCGCGAGCAGGAGGAAAGACGTGAGCAGCTGAGACGCGAGGAGCCCCGCTTGGAACAGGAGAGGCGGAAAGAGCAGCTCAGGCGCGAGGAGCAGCGCTTGGAGCAGCAGCTCAGGCGCGAGCAGCAGTTGAGACGCGGGGAGCCGCGCCTGGAGCAGGAACTGAGACGT
>NW_019155871.1:0-1094 GCF_002288905.1 Enhydra lutris kenyoni | reverse complement strand
GAACAGGAAGAGAGACTCGAGCAACAGCTGAGGCGCGAGCAGGAGGAAAGACGTGAGCAGCTGAGACGCGAGGAGCCCCGCTTGGAACAGGAGAGGCGGAAAGAGCAGCTCAGGCGCGAGGAGCAGCGCTTGGAGCAGCAGCTCAGGCGCGAGCAGCAGCTGAGACGCGAGGAGTTGCGCCTGGAGCAGGAACTGAGACGCGAACAGGAAGAGAGACTCGAGCAACAGCTGAGGCGCGAGCAGGAGGAAAGACGTGAGCAGCTGAGACGCGAGGAGCCCCGCTTGGAACAGGAGAGGCGGAAAGAGCAGCTCAGGCGCAAGCAGCAGCTGGTTGAGGAGGCGGTGGAAGAGGAAGAAGCCCAAGAGCGGGGCAAGAGCCGCACCCCAAGGTGGCAGTGGCAGCTCGAAAGTGAGGCAGAAGCTCGTCAAAGCAAAGTCTACTCCAGGCCCCGCGGGCAGGAGCAGAAGCACTGCCCGGAGCAGGAGAAGAAGAGGCGGCTCCAGGAGCGCGAGCGGCAACTCCAGGAGCAGGAGGAGGACGGCCAGTGGCAGCACGGGTTCCGGCCCCTCCCGGAGGAGCGCGAACAGCTGCTGCAACGGGAGGAGCAGGCACGCCTGCAGAGGGAGGAGGAAGAGCCGCGCCGCGACTTCAGATGGCAGTGGCAGGCTGAGGAAGAGAGCGAGAGGCGCCGCCAGAGGCTGTCGGCCAGGCCCGCGTCGCAAGAGCTGCGGGAGAAGCAGTTAAGAGCCGAGGACCGGCAGGCGCGGGAACTGTTCTGTGAAGAAGAGGAGCAGCGCCGCCAGCGACTCGAGAGGGAGCAGGAGCAGCAGGTCCGTAAGGAGAAGCAGCTCCAGTTGGAGGAGAGCTTCCAAGAGGACCAGGAGAGGAAGCTACACCAGGAAGAGCAGCGCCACGACCAAAAATGGAGGTGGCAACCAGATGAGGAAAGCCAGAGACGCCGCCACATAGTGTACGCCAAGCCAGCTGAACGAGAGCAGCTGAGGGAAGGAGAGCAGCTGCAGAGAGAGGAACGCGAGAAGAAGCTTCGCCAGGAGCGGGAGAGACAATATCGGGAGGAAGAGCAGCTGCAGCA
>NW_019155870.1:0-4466 GCF_002288905.1 Enhydra lutris kenyoni | reverse complement strand
GGAAGTCCATACTTCATTTGGATTTCTTCCAGCTTTACCCTCAAGTATTTTTCCATTCTGGATGTCATCCAGGTACCACATTATGTACATTTAGTTGTCTGCTCAGGCATTTCTTGCTGTGGCAGTTTCTTAGATTTCCCTTGCTGATGGCCTTGACAATTTTGAGGACTATTCAGAAGTTTTGAGGAGTACTCAGGAATTTTGTAAATTTGTAAAATGACCCTAAACTGTGATTTGTCTGACTTTTTTCTCTGGGGTATGGGTTTTGGGGAATAAGACCACTAGGGTGAAGTGCTGTTTTTGTCATGTTACAGTAAAGATGCATACTATCAGCCGGATATGTCTGTCCATTTTAACAGTGATGACCTGGCCAAGGTACGGTTAGATTTCTTTATTTGAAATTTACACTCTCCCCTTCTCCCACCTTGTATCCTGTACTCTTTGGAAGGAAGTTACTATGGGCAGATTACATTTAAGGAATGGCATACAGGGGCGTCCGGGTGGCTCAGTGGATTAAGTCTCTGCCTTTAGCTCAGGTTATGATCTCAGGGTCCTGGGATCCAGCCAGCATCAGGCTCACTGCTCATCAGGGAGCCTGTTTCCCCTCTTTCTTCCTGTCTTTCTGCCTACTTGTGATCAATTCCTCTGTCAAATAAATTTTAAAAATCTTAAAAAAAATAGATGTGGCATATAGGCATACCTCATTTTATTGTACTTTATAGAGCTTTGCAGGTACTGTATTTTTTAACAAATTGGTTTTTGGGAATCCTGAGTTGAGCAAGTCTACTGGACACCATTTTTCCAACAGCATTTGCTCACTTCACATTTCTATGTCACATTTTGGGAATTCTCGCCATATGTAAAATTTTTAATTATGATTTGTTTATGGTTATCTGTGATCAGTGATTATGATTTGCTGAAAGAATAGATGATGTTTAGCACTTTTTTTATATTATCTTATATTTTGGAGTTATAATCCATTACCATTTTATTTCATTGCTCAAATTGCTAAAGTTTTGGCTTTTAGGAACTCTTCCAGTTTCTTTCTGAATCCCTTTGACATATGCCCATCATTGTGATTTTCATTTTTATTTTTGTTTTGAGCACTTCCTTACTATCTAGCACTGTAAGTTTGTATAAGAAAGCATATAGGGGCACCTGGCTGGCTCAGTTGGTACAACATGAGACATTTATCTTGGGGTTGTGAGTTCAAACCCCACATTGTGTGTAAAGCCTACTTAAAAAATAAAGAATGGCTTTGATAAAGTAGAAAAAAATTAGTAATTAAAAAAAGCATGTATTGAGATCTTGTATTTTGTATTTTTTTTGTTTTGTTTTCTAGTCCAATATAACAATCTCTTTTTCTTTAGATTTTATGTATGTATGTATGTATGTATGTATGTATGTATGTATGTATTTTAGAGATAGATATAGAGCATTTGTGAGTGGGGGGGTGCAGAGGGAGAGGGACAAGAAGACTCCAAGCTGAGGTCAGAGAATGATGTGGGACTCAATCCCACGACTGTGCAATCATGAGCGGTGACAAAATCAAGAGTCAGACCCTGAACCAGCTAAGCCACCCAGGCACTCTGACAATCTCTGACTTGTGATTAGAGTGTTTAGTTCACTCAGATTTAATGTAATTAGTGATAAATTTTAGTTTTCATCTGCGATTTTAGTATTTGATTTTTATGTCTCATCATTTTATGTCCCTATAATCATTCTTTATCTCCTCTTTCTGTTGCAAACAAATATTTTTATAACACTTTAATTATTCTTCTGTTTTTTTACCAATATTATCAAGCTTTTCATAGTGGTTGCTTTAATTATAATATCCACCTTTAACATCACAATCTACCTCTGGTTAATAGTGATTTAATTCTGGTAAAATCAATTAACTTCAAATCATATCAGTTTCATTGATCCAATCTGCTTCATACTATATATTCAGAATGTATCAACTTTTTGCTATGATTGCAATATACGATTTTCTTTTTACCCTAAGGTTTTGTTTTTTGTTTGTTTGCTTGGTAGTGAATGCTAGTAAAACATCTGTTTTTGCTTATCCGACAGTGTATTTTGCCATTTTTTTTTATTTTGCCATTTTTGAGGGATTGTTTTGCTGAAATAGAATCTCAGTAGACAAATATTTTCTTTTAGCTCTTTGAACATATCATCCTATTGCCTTCTTGACCTTCCTTGTATCTGAAGGGGAATCGTGATAACATGTGCCCATGTGTGATGGGTTGTTTTACACTTTTATCTTAAGTTATATCTCCTTTGCCTTTGCCTTAGCACTTTGATTTGATGCACAAAAGTTGTGCTCAAACACCTCAAATTTAGAAGGCTTCCAGTCCCTTCCAATGGAGCAGTATGTGGATTGAGAGATGCATTCAAAGTTGTAGTCTTTGAAAAGACTATGCTTTGAAAAGTCCCTTGCCTTTTGCATTTTGCCAGATTTCTAGAGTCTGTTTCTGATGACAAAGGTCAGGTATTTCACTCCTTTTCTGTTTGTTGTTGTTGTTGTTGTTGTTGTTGTTTTTTAATGTGTAAGTTCTCCCTCATAAACTTTTAGCCTGCTAATTGCCACAAAGCAGAATGCAAACTTGGGTTAACATATTTGCAGGTTTTCTCTGTGATTCTAAACCAAGTTTTCCAGTTTAGGTAAGAAAGCTGCAGGTTTTCACTCTCCATCCAGAACTGTGGTTGGCTCTCCCAGAAGAAGTGTGTATTCTTTTTGAGGTAAAATTACAGTTCTTCCAGATTGATCTGGGTGTGTGTTAAGGGGAAATAGAAAAGGAAGAAGTTCTAGGCAAGAAAGCCATTGTCTTCCACCATTCTCACTGGAGCTCTTGTCATTTTTTTAAGTAAACACTTCTTAATTTGTTATATGCTTGTAGTCAGTATCCAATGCCTTTAAATGGTTGCCTTTTTCTTTTCCTTAATCATTTTACCCTAAAGGCAACATAATAAACATGTTTCCTACACTTGTTTATATGTGTTTTCTACAGAAGGGAATCACCTAGCCTTCTGGAACCATTGTTGGAATTCCCATAATTATTAAATTACTGAGCGGGGTTCAGTGAAACTGCTGAGAAAAACAAAGTGCTACATTGAGTCATAGGGAGAAGGGGAAGAGATTCAGGTGTTTAAACTCTAAGTGAAAATTGAATATGCTAGACACATGCTAAAGACATATGCTTATTCTCTAAAGACTCATGCTTAACACTTACAGATTCACAGAAGGTTGTGGCTTCTCTATGACCCTGATTATATCTGAAGTTAAGCATGAATTTGTTTCTAATTATTAGTTGCAGATAAAATTATCACATTTGAACATAGCTTGTGTATTTGCATAAATTGCTCAGATGTCTCACAAATGAATGTTCACCCTGTGTGTTCTCCACACCCTCCTGGCTTTTAATATGTGTCGCAGCCTGAGTTGTGCTTACAAGCCACCTTCCCTCTCTGGGAGCACTGCCTTGTTGGCACTAAAGGGCGCTGCCTGGCCATCCATGACTGTTCCTGTGCTGTTCCAGTGCCGTCCTCATTTTACAGCTGAGGAAAGGGTGTGGCGTGGTGTAGGGAAATCACTGGAGATTTAGTCTTTAACCTTCCTGCCAGGCTTAACTCTGCTTAGCAGCTTGTCAACTCCCCACAGTGTGCTCACTGAAAGGACACTAAAGGGCACTGTTTGGAAAAACACTTTTAAATCCAGCCATTTGGGCATAGTGAACTTAGGAATCATTTAAAAAAAATAATGACAATATTAATGACCAATATATAATCATTGTAAATATAATATATGCCATCATATAATAAACACAAAATAATTATAATATAATGTAAAAATACTAAGCCTTATGAATCACAATGAATGTGACTTTTCTAAGTAATCAGTCAACCCAGGTTCTCATTTCTCTATCTCCTGGCACATCTAGATCTCTATGCATTGATAGGCACAAAGGAGCAATGCCTGGGAGCATGGACTATGTGCACAGGATGCCAATACACTTACCTTAGCTGTTGGTATCTGCTGGAGGAGACAGTGCAAGGCTGCAAAGACACACTTGCAAAGGTGGCATGCCATCACTCATCCATGCCCTGCCCACCTGTCCTCCCCACACTAGCTGTCTGCTTCCCACCCTACTCTGGGGACCCCGCCAACCCCCCTTCCCCTATGCAAGGTCAAGCAATCCTTCTCCCCATGACTGATCCTATGCCCCCACCCAACGGGCAGCCTGCTCCTCCTCAGGCCCACCTCTGCCACTGGTTCTGCTCAAAATATGGACTGGTGAAGTGGGCAGGGCATATGCAGAACCTGTCCAGCACACAGGTGCTGCCATTCTTGCAGCAGCACAGCCATGGGGACACCCCTATAGGCAAGAGGGCTGGCTGTTAGCATCTGCTGGCCTCCTTGCCCTTTATATTAGACTATCATCAAAGGACTTTATGAAATTGCCTGG
>NW_019155869.1:0-4467 GCF_002288905.1 Enhydra lutris kenyoni | reverse complement strand
GGAAACATTAAAGGTATAACAACTGGATAAAATGAGTGAAATTTGTATAGAAAGATATTCTAAGAGAACATACAAAGTATGAGAATCAGGAAGTGAATTAATCAAGGTCATCGGATATAAGTTAAAAATTAAGAAAAATTCATTGGAATTCTGTGAAATACAAACAAAGGTCGAAAATCCTATTGATGAGACCACTAAAACTAGGACTTAATCTATCCAAAGACTTTATACGGTCTCTGCACGGCAAGTGTCCACCCAGAAAACCATCAAAGATGATGAAGGGGAATTTATGATCTAAAGAAATGGGATGTCCAATATGTTAATATGTTACCTATATTAATAAAACAGGTTCATAGATTGGATGATCGGTATTGTAAAGTTTCAATTTACCCCAGCTTGACTGAGAGATTCAGTGCAATCCCAGTTTCCTATCTAGCAAGTGCCTGTGTACATGGATAAGCCAATTCTTATATTTCCATGGAAATGAAAAGGACTAGTCATTCCCCAGCAAATCTGAAGAATGAAGCGAGAGCAAGAGTGAGGGAGAAAGAGAGTGAGAGGAGAATCTGATGGGATTGGATTTATTACAAAAAGACTCTTGAAATGACCAGAGAAAACAGACAGACAAAAAAGGGCAGACTTTGACAAAGCGGTGCTAAACGACGTGAATATCCACATGGAACATAAGAGCCTAAAATGCTATTCCAGACTGATGTAGCCTAAATACGAAAGATGACATCACAAGTTTTCTGGAAGATAAAATAGGAAAACATTTTTACGATCTGGGGAGGTGGCAGAGATTAGTGGAACAGGACACCAAAACCATGAAGCATAAGAAAGGTTGGGAAGTTGTACTCTACTTATTGAAAGGTTAAAAAAAAATCTTGCCCACCAAATGACAAGACTAAAACTATGAAAGGCTCTATCGATATAACAGCTAAGGAACTGTATACAAATCTAGATAGGATAACTAGGAATCAAGAAAGAAAGGTAGGTGACTTAAAAACAATGAAAATCCTTGAACAGAAATATCCCAAGGAGAAAACCATCAGCCAATAAACACATGAAAAGATTCCTAACATCCTCAGTGATCACAAAAGAGCAAAGGAAAACACAATGTGTTAGTGTTAACACACAGAAGGCAGACCCAAAAAATTGTTGCTTCATCCAACAGATTGAATAGTGAAAAACTGATTTAATCATGGAGTGGGGCACCTGGGTGGCTCCATGGTGAAGCATCTGCTTTCTGCTGGGGTCCTGATGCCAGGGTCTTGGGATCAAGCCCTGTCTGGGGCTCTCTGCTCAGCAGGAAGCCTGCTTCTCCCTGTCCCACTTCACCTGCTTGTGCTCCTTCTCTGCTTCTGCTCCCTCTCTCCCTGTCTCTCTCTTTCTGTCAAGTCAGTCAATGAATCAACCAATTCTTTAAATTAAATCAGTAAAAATAAAAGGGAGACACATGAATATTTAGGGTTATTTTTTTAAGATTTTATTTCTTCCTTTGACAGACAGAGGTGAGAAGTAGGCAGAGAGGCAGGCAGAGAGAGAGGGGAAAAGAGGCTCCCTGCTAAGCAAAGAGCCAGATGCAGGGCTGGGTCCCAGGACCCTGGCATCATGACCTGAGCCAAAGGCAGGGGGCTTAACCCACTGTGCCACCCAGGCACTCCTTTGAATAGGTTTCTTGCCACCTTGTTGGATGCCCTGACATCCTCAGCCGGCTTGGAAGCTGAAGGAGCCAGCGGGGCCCTGAATTCAGGGCAATCGTCTTCTCCAGGAAAAGCGTCCTCCCCAAACAGTGTCTGAGAAGAGAGAGCATGGATGAGAGAGGAAGCGGCCCCCTTCCTGAGGGCTGAGCGCCCGGGTTGAGGGGCCGGCCTCTGCCGGCTCAGCGCCTGGCACCGTCCGTGTGGAAGCGGTCTGCTGACTCTGAGCGTGTGTGAACGCTTGAGGTAAAGTCCCTCTGCCTCCCTGTGAGAGAGAAGTCAGTGTGGGATGCCAACACCATCCCCGCACACGTCGCTCCACGGAGAAGGATGCCTTCTCAATCCTGAGCCTGCACAATGCGAGAGAGAACCAGAGCCTTACCTCCAAGAAACGAGGCTGAAGCCGAGCTGCCTGTCACGTGCCGGCCTCTATCGAGGAGATGGAAAGCGTGGCGCCCTCGTGTTGGTAGGAAGCCTGAGGAAGGTTCCTGGCCCTCGGGTCAGAGGACATCCGAGAAGCTCGTTCACTCAGCCTCAAAGAAGCCCCATAGAAGGGCGTCGAAACCAGCTCCTGCTGCTACCATGACTGTGGGATGCACAGCAGAACATACACTCCAGGTCTGGGTGCGCGGGCAGACTTCTGACAGCCGCCAGCTTCCCTCAGCCTGACGCCCGCCGTCGGTCGGCCCCGCGGGAGCAGTCTTAGCAAAGCACAGTGCCGCACACCTGGCTCGCGCAGAGGACAGGACGGCGATGCCGGCCTTCAAGCAGACCTCTCTGGGGGCGCCTTGAGCCCAGAGGCCTGCCCCAAACGGGCGGTGGCAGCACAGAGCCAGTGCCACAGGATGGCTTCAGGATGACGCATTTGCCCGACAAGCCCCACTCTGTCCTGTGAAGAGAGAAGCGGTGGTGACACCTAGATGCACAGAGCATGGCGCCAACCCCTCAGCTCCTCGAACGAGTTTAAGGCAGGGGGCCCTGCCAGTGCCGCGCTCCCCTAAAGCCCAAAGCCTTCTCTCAGATGCGGACGAAAGTGCACACACACTGACGGCTTCGGCCTCCACTGCAGGGACCTGTGGGTGCTGCCAGCACCTCTGGCGCGACAGCGGGCTTCAGGGAGACACGGTCGTACCACGCAGGGGCCTGGAAGCCGAACGAGACAGCGCTGCCCTGAATGATAAAAGGAAATAAGTATTTCTTGCAGACCTGCTTTTCTGGGCTGCTGGGAGCTGACGGCTCTCCACTTCCTTCCTGCTCATGGAGTGCCGCTGTTTAGGGAAACCAGCTGTCTGTTTTAGGCTTTTGGCTTGGCTCTCCATGCTGGGTGTGATCCCGCTTGGGCAGGACTGTGGTTCCTGGTTCCTCAGCACAGAGCAGAAGGCGCTGCCATTCTTCTGAACTTCCAAATGCCTCTGTGTGAGGGCGGCGGGAGGGATGGGGCTCAAAGAATTGGGTACAGGGGGAGGAGTCAAGATGGTGGAGAAGTAGCAGCTGAGACTACTTCAGGTAGCAGGAGATCAGCTAGATAGCCTTTTCTAAATATTGCAAACACCTACAAATCCAACGGGAGATCGAAGAGAAGAAGAACAGCAATTCTAGAAACAGAAAATCAACCACTTTCTGAAAGGTAGGACTGGTGGAGAAGTGAATCCAAAGGGAAGGGAAGATAGACTGTGGGGGGAGGGCCCGCCTCCCAGCAAGCGACGGAGCAACAGAGCACAAAATCAGGACTTTTAAAAGTCTGTTCCTCTGAGGGACATCGCTCCAGAGGCTAAACCAGGGTGAAGCCCAAGCGGGGTCAGCGTGGCCTCAGGTCCTGCAGGGCCACAGAAGATCGGGGGTATTTGAGTGTCGCAGAGCTTTCAGGTATTAGAACGGGGAAGCCAGCTACAGAGACAGAGCTGAGGAGTGAGCTCTCAGCTCGGGGTTACCTTGAACTGGTTGCAGGCTCGGTGAGCTTGGAGCGCGGCCAGAGGCCAGGGAGACGGGAGTAATTGGGCACTATTCTCTGAGGGCGCCCTGAGGAGTGGGGCCCCGAGCCCTCGGCTCCTCTGGGCTGGAGACTGGGAGGCTGCCATTTTCATTCCCATCCTCTGGAACTCTACGGAAAGCGCTCAGGGAACAAAAGCTCCTGAAAGAAAACCTGAGCTGATTACTCAGCCCGACCCCTGGTAAGGGCGGTGCAACTCCGCCCGGGGCAAAGACACTTGAGAATCACTACAACAGGCCCCTCCTCCAGAAGATCAACAAGAAATCCAGCCAGGACTAAGTTCACCTACCAAGGAGTGCAGTTTCAATACCAAGGAGAACAGCGGAATTCCAGAGGAGGAGAAAGCAAAGCATGGAACTCATGCCTTTCTCCCCATGATTCTTTATTCTTGCAGTTAATTTAATTTTTTTTCTGTTTCAATTTTTTTTCTTCTTCTGCTATTTTTTTTAACTTTTACACTTTTCTTTTTTAACGTTTTTTAACTAGTTTATCTAATATATATATATATATTTTTCTTTTTTATATTTTTTCTTGATTCGTTTACTTTCTTTAATTGTTTCTTTTTTTTCCCTGAACCTCTTTTTATCCCCTTTCTTCCCCCCACGATTTGGGATCTCTTCTGATTTGGTTAAAGCATATTTTCCTGGGGTCTTTGCCACCCTTTTAGTATTTGACTTGCTCTTTCATATACTCTTATCTGGACAACATGACAAGGTGGAAAAATTCACCACACAAAAAAGAACAAGAGGCAGTACCGAAGGCTAGGGACCTAATCAA
>NW_019155868.1:2258-4467 GCF_002288905.1 Enhydra lutris kenyoni | reverse complement strand
GCTGCTCCAAACAGCAAGGTTTCCTTCAGCGGGACAGGGGAAGTCCCGTTAGAGGGCTCCAGGGTCCCTATATGGAAAGATTCGATAGGAGAGCTCTCCGAATGGATGCCTGGAAACCCCACCTCGCGTTACCACAGCAGCCAAGGAACAGGGCAGCTTTGATCCGCTGCCTCTGGTTCGATGTTCCAAGTGATCTGAGTTGACAGAGGTTCTCAGTCTGACGGGTCAAAATGCTGCTTGGTGTCCAGGAGATCTTAGAATGTGGCTGTGGCTATGGGCCATGCAGGAATCTTCTAGGCTGAGGGTTGGTCCCCGTTCTCAAGAGCAAGGTTTCCTTCTCGAGACCAGAGGGATTCTATTGTATGGCTAGGGGCCACACGTTGGGCCATAAGTTGGTTTTCTAGAAGAGGCCTGAGGGACGGAGGCCTGGAATCCTAAGCTGGGTATTGGATGAGGGACTAGGGCCATATCAGGTTAAAACTGCAGACTCAGGTCCATTGACGTGCGTTTCTTCCTGCAGGTAGGTGCAGAAGGTGTCAGTCAGACTGCGCTTTTTTTCCAGAGCAACCTATGAAATTGGTGTGGGTTCAGTTGCCTTGAAGGTTTCTCCCATTCTGGAAGGTTTCGGCAACTGAGATGTGCAGAGTTCCCTCGGGAGACAGGCCCAGTGATGCTGTTTGGTTCTAAAGTCCCATACTGGAGGGCATGTGGTCACGGCTTTGGGAACCAAGTCTTCAGACAGCAACTCGGGGAAGAATTAGGAGCAAAGTAAGGGCAGGCCCGATCTGCAGACCCTGAAAGCAGCTCCTCAGGATTTGAAATTCGGATGCCTGGGAGCAGTAGCAGAGGCTTTTCTCTCTGGACTGTATATCCAGGATGGCCTCGGAATGATAGGGTTCCTACATGGGTCCATGGGAGGTTCTTCCTATCTGGGGTTTTTCCCTGGCACCCAAGAGTTTGCTGTCTTTCTGGGGGAAGGGAAGAGTGCTGTTTTCCTCGTCAGGGGTCTGCACAAACAAGGATTCCAGAGTGGGGTTGTGGGTCACGTGTCCTGTATAAACCCACCAAGAGTTAGGATTTGGGCCAAGAGGCAAGAGAGGCATGCTCTCAGGCTTCCTGGTCCAGTCCACAACAGGGTGTGCTATAAAGGGCTCTCAGGATGAGGGTCCCAATGCCTTCTGGGCCCAACTGCCCCTCCTGAGTGGGTGTGGTCTCATGGGCCATGTAGCTGACTCCCACTCTAGAGAAATTAAACCATCTCAACATCCACATTCCTGCCATGAGGAAGGAGGAGTACAATGCTGTGATTCAGGTTCCCCCATAGGCAGGGATTTGCGCTTCCTTCTGGGGTCAGATACCTGCATACCCAGGTTCGCAGGAGATGACGGGCTCTGACCAAGACAGAGCCCACCTGCAGGATATGGGTCGCGCTATGTGGCTGGCTGACATGAGGCCAGGGCTCGGGCTGTGTCAGACAGAGCATCAGTTCACAGGGCAGCCTATGATATCAGGGTGCCCTTGAGGGCCATGCTGATGGACCCTCATATGGGGATTCTGGCCAGACCTATAGGGCCTTTCTTCCGTCCGGTGGTCAGGCAGAAGGCAGCTTTGTTTTTCCAGAATTCCCAATATGGATGGCCTGCTGGCAAGGTGTGTGAGGATGGAAGTCTGAAAACAAAGCTATGGTTATGTTCAGTGCCGAGGCCATAACAGTTCCAAAGTGCAGCGTCTCTTTCGAGATCTCAATCACCTGAGGACGATCGAATGTGAGATGTCTGCTCACGCTGGAATTTGAATCCTTGATGGCCCACGAATGCTCCTGCGGCCTCAAGAAGCCTTGGCGGCTTTCCAAAGCTGCAGCTTGTGAGCAGCTCCAAACAGCAAGATGTCCTTCAGCGGGACAGGGGAAATTTAGTTAGAGGACTCCATGGTCCCCATATGGAAAGATTCAATAGCAGAGCTCTCCGAATGGATGCCTGGAAACTCCACCTCCGTTACCACTGAAGCCTAGGAACAGTGCAGCTTTGATCCAGTGGCTCTGCTTCGCAGTTCCAAGGGATCTGAGTTGACGGAGGTTCTCAGTCTGACGGGTCACAATGCTGCTTGGTGTCCAGGGAGACCTTAGCATGTGGCGGTAGCTCTGGGGCCATGCAGGAACCTCCTAGCCTGTGGGGGGGGACCCCGTTCCCAAGAGCAAAGTTTCCTTCTC
>NW_019155868.1:0-2158 GCF_002288905.1 Enhydra lutris kenyoni | reverse complement strand
AGGTTTTGGATGAGGTCCTAGGGGCCTGTCAGGTTGAATCTTCGGACTCAGGCCCATTGACGTGCGTGTCTTCCTGGAGGTAGGTGCTGACGGTGTATCATACTGCGCCTTTTTTTCCAGAGTGGCCTATGAAATTGGGTGGGTTCAAGTGCCTTGCAGGTTTCTCCCATTCTGGATGGTTTGGGCAAGTGAGACGCGCAGAGTTTCCTCGGGAGAGCAGGCCCAGTGATGCGGTGTGGTTCAGGGGGTCCCATCCTGGAGGGCATGTGGTCAAGGCTTTGGGAACGAAGTCTTCAGACAGCAACTCGGGGAAGAATTAGGGGCGAGGTTATGGCAGGTCCGATGTGCAGAACATGAAAGCAGCTCCTCAGGATTTGAAATTCGGGTGCCTGGGAGGCAGTAGCAGAGGCTTTTCTCTCTTGACTGTATACCTAGGATGGTCTCGGAATGGACGTGTGAGCACATGGGTCCATGGCATATTCTCCCTTTCTGGGGATTCTGCGAGGCTCCCATGAGTTTGTTGTTTTTCTGGGGGAATGGAAGAGTGCTCTTTTCCATCGCAGGATTCCTGCCCAAATAGGGATTCCAGAGACGGGTTGTAGGTCACGTGTCCTGGACAACCCCACCAAGGGTTAGGATTTGGGTCTGGGGCACAATAGGTTCTCTCTGTGGTATCCTGGTCCTGCCCCGACAGGCTCTGCTTGAAAGGGGTCTCAGGCTAAGAGTCACAATGCCTGTTTGTGCCCAGTGGCCCCTCCTGAGTGGGCGTGGTCTCATGGGCCATGCAGGTGGCTCCCACCCTGAAAGTAGTACAGCCATATCAACATCCACTTTCCTGCCATAGGGAAGGAGGAGTACTCTGTTGTGCTTCAGGTACACTCAAGGGCAGTGTTTTGCACTACCTTCTGGGGTCAGATACCTGCATATCCAGGTTGGATGGAAATAACGGGCTCGCGCCAAGGCAGCTCCCAACTGCAGAATATGGGTTCCGCTATCTGGCTGGCCGATAGGAGATTGGGTCTCGGGCTGTGTTACACAGAGCTTTACTTCACAGGGCGACCTATGATATCAGGGTGCCCTTGAGGGCCGTGTGGTTGGACGCTCATTTGGGGTTTTGGGCAGAACTGTATGACATTTCTTCTTCCTGTTGGCCAGGTAAAGGCAGCTTTGTGACTCCAGAATTCCCAAGGTGGAGGGCCTGCTGGCAAAGTTTGTGAGGATCGAAATCTGAAAACACAAGCTATGGTTATGTTCAGTGCCGAGGGTATGACAGTTCCTATGTGCAACAGCTTATTCAGGATATCCAGCACTTGAGGATGGGCGAGGGTGAGATGTCTGCTCACACTGGAATTTGTATCCATGATGGCCAACGAATGCTCGGGTGACCTCAAGAAGCCTTGGAGGCTTATCCAAGCTGGAGCTTGTAGCTGCTCCAACCCACAAGGTGTCCATCTGTTGGACAGGGGAATTCAGTTTAGAGGTCTCCCACATGGAAAGATTTGACAGCAGAGCTCTCCGAATGGATGCCTGGAAACCCCACTTCACGTTACCACAGCAGCCAAGGAACAGGGCAGCTCTGATCCGCTGCCTCTGGTTCGAAGTTCCAGGTGATCTGAGTTGACAGAGGTTCTCAGTCTGACGGGTCCCAATGCTGCTTGGTGTCTAGGGAGACCTTAGAATGTGGCTTAGCTCTGGGGCCATGCAGGAATCTCCTAGGCTGAGGGTTGGTCCCGGATCTCAAGAGCAAGATTTCCTTCACGAGACCAGAGGTTTCTATTGTATGGCTAGGGGCCACACGTTGGGCCATAAGTTGGTTTTCCAGAACAGTCCTGAGGGACAGAGGACTGAAAACCTAAGCTAGGTTTTGGTTGAGGTCCTAGGTGCATGTCAGGTTGAATCTTCGGACTCAGGTCCATTGACGTGCATGTCTTCCTGGAGGTAGATGCTGACGGAGTCTCATACTGCGGCTTTCTTCCAGAGCGGCCTATGAAATTGGTGTGGGTGCAGGTGCCTTGCAGGTTTCTCCGATTCTGGATGGTTTGGGCAACTGAGACGGGCAGAGTTTCCTCGGGAGAGCAAGCCCAGGGATGTGGTGTGTTTCTGGGGTCCCTTCCTGGAGGGCATGTGGTGAAGGCTTTGGGAACGAAGTCTTCATACA